>NW_005227259.1:0-224 GCF_000412655.1 Myotis brandtii
CATTGTCCTTGGAATAAAACCTAGACCTGTTAGCCAGGAATAAAATGGCGCCCAACTTCCACTCCCGGGCCCCTCCCTGCTCTTCTCCATGTGCCTCTCGCGATGTCTTCGTCAGTTGGGGCTGCTCCCACAACTGGCCATGGACAGGGGCCTAGAACAGAAGCAGTTATTCCCTGTAGCTGGAGAGGCTGTGCAGGCCCAGGTCCAGGTGCTGCAGAGCTGGT
>NW_005227260.1:0-224 GCF_000412655.1 Myotis brandtii
CAAGAAGGCCGTACTGACATGAATAAGTGAGCAAATGAACTAAAAGTCCGCTGAGGAATGAGCCGCTCACATTGTCTCGCAGCACCTCGTGCCATGCCTCCGCGTGGCCAGGGGGGCTGGGGGCACTGGACAGTGGGGCAGCCTGCAGCTGGCCCAGACCAGGGGTCCCGGGGAACCTCACCAGGAGGGGGAGCAAACTCACAGCAGGGGCCCCTGAGGAAGCA
>NW_005227261.1:0-224 GCF_000412655.1 Myotis brandtii
CCCATGGCCTGAAGAAAAGATGCAAAATTAGCTGTGAGCATTGTTAGTGGCTAATGCAAAAATGAAGACATGATCTGTTACATGTTCACATCACCCTGGCCCCAGTCGAGGTGCTACTTTAGAAGTGTCTTGGACCCTCGCTTGGTGTTGGTGGTAGAGGGCCCTCTTCCCCATGATTACAAGGAGGGGGGAGGTTGTGGTGTGAATGCTGGCCTCCTCCCTCC
>NW_005227262.1:0-224 GCF_000412655.1 Myotis brandtii
TCTGAGTCACTGTGAGGACTGAGTATGATGAAGGACGAAAGTACTTAGTTCTATTAGTAACTATTCTGATTAAGGTAGTGATGCTGTATCCAGGTAGGAGGAGAAAAAAGAGAGGAGGAGGGGCTCAGGCTACAAAAGGCCTCAGGCCAGATAAGGGTCCTGGGGTGGGAGGTGGCCTGTGTCCAGTGGCAACGGCAGGCAGGTGATTGGAGCCACCGCCCCTT
>NW_005227263.1:0-224 GCF_000412655.1 Myotis brandtii
TGGGAAAACATTTGAGGGGAGATGTGGGAATTTGCCATAGTCCTTGAAGGGCGGATTCATTTGGAATTGTGGAGCTAAGGGAGGGGACACTCCAGGTAGAATGGTGCATTCATGACGCCTACACTCTCCCTTGTCAGATACTGGCCTGAGCCCTGCAGGCTGGTACACTCTCTTGAGGAGTCTGGAATTGAGCACACACTACACTACAGCAGAGCCTTCAGGGG
>NW_005227264.1:0-224 GCF_000412655.1 Myotis brandtii
CTGCTTACCATGGTTATGCCCCCGGCTTCCCCCAAGCTGCCTCTAGTGCAGGCTGAACACCTGTAGCACCTTCATGGCTCTCCAATGGACAGCATCTCCAGGACTCCACCTTGGGGTGGCTGTCTTGTGCCTGTCTGCCCCGGGGACCTAGAATGACCCCCAGATGGGCATGGCATGCAAGCACTCCCAGGGATGTGGGGCTGTCGCTTTCAGGCTAATCTGTG
>NW_005227265.1:0-224 GCF_000412655.1 Myotis brandtii
ACTCCCCATTTTACACTTGTAATCAGCTAAGGGATCACGATGTAACACTCGGTTGATTTGATGAATTAGGAATAAATAAATGGCTACTGAAGGAAGGAATGAGCTAAAACGTCTTCAGAGGCTGAAACCTGGATGCAGAGTCTCTGAAATGCTGGCCACATGGAAAAGTCTCCCTGTCACTCCAGAGAAATAGTCATTCCTGCTATTGCTCTTAGGCCCTGGGG
>NW_005227266.1:0-224 GCF_000412655.1 Myotis brandtii
GTTAGTTGACATTCTTGGTAACTTGCCTTTTTTTTACAGTCTGTATATGGTGTACGTATAAAGTGTATTGGCTGTGAGTGTGTAGATGAGCACCCTATCTGTTAGAATTCTTAGGGCCAGCAGGGTGGTTATGTATTGAGCTGTAAATTCTCTCATGAGTAAAGGCCTGAAACAGTTTTTGTTTTGCTGTGGTGGTTATTTGCTTTTTTATTTTATTTTTTGCA
>NW_005227267.1:0-224 GCF_000412655.1 Myotis brandtii
CTGATCTAGTAAGTCATTTAGGATTGCTGTTTTTTTGTTGATTTTTTGTTTATAGGATTTATCCAGTGATGTTAGTTTGGTATTAAAATCCCTTACTATGATTGTATTACTGTCAATCTCTCACTTGATATCTTCCAGAAGTTTTTATTATTATTATTATTATTAATTTTAATGTATTTGGGTGCCTCTGCATTGGGTGAATATATGTTTACCAGAGTTATATC
>NW_005227268.1:0-224 GCF_000412655.1 Myotis brandtii
TCTGAAATCAATAAAAATATATTTAAAAAAAAGACAGCAAGGACAAATGGGGTTTTATAGCCAAGCAGCAGAGTGGCGGGTGGAGGGTGGAGGGGGCAATGGGTGGAAAATTACCAAGAGGAGATGTCAAGGGTAGGTGGGATTATGCTAAACTGACCTAGCAGGATTCCTGCTAAAGGCAGGTCAAGGGCTTAGACATCAAAAGTGCCTGGATGGGGAGAAGG
>NW_005227269.1:0-224 GCF_000412655.1 Myotis brandtii
CCTCAGATTCACCCTTGGCCGTGCTGGCACGGCACAGCCATGAATGAGGAAGCTTGTCCTGTTGGTGCTAGTCCTTTCGTTGATGCCCACTTCATGGCAGAGGGCAGACACAGATGTGTCAGAGAATCAAGACAAATAGGCCTTAGCAGAGAGAAGCGGAGCCCGGTTCACCAAGGGCAGTGGAGAACCAGAGGAGGGCAGAGGAAGAATTTCCCAGCAGCCCC
>NW_005227270.1:0-224 GCF_000412655.1 Myotis brandtii
CTTTATTCCTTTCTAGTTATACAACTCCTCTGTGCCTCGGATTTTGTCTGTAAAATGGGAGTGTGATATTATTTCATATGGTTGATGGAAATATTAAGTTAGACTAACAAACATAGCTTAGCACATTGTTAATAACAAGGGATTTTTTGGTGCCTTTTTTTTATGACTCTAAGGACTAATTGAAATGCTAAAAGTTAGTATTATTATTGCTCTTGACTTTAATA
>NW_005227271.1:0-224 GCF_000412655.1 Myotis brandtii
GGAGAGAGGGAGTGAGGAAGGAGGGGACAGCCCGTGTGTATTTTTGGATTGCTTCTCAGACATCTCCTCCTCCTCCCATACCATGGCAACCAGGCTGCAGCTGGGGGAGCAGACTGTGAGCTGGGCTGAGTTGAGGGGAAGTGGGCAGGGGATAGGGACCTCTGCTCCCCTCTCTGAGCCTGTTTTGGCATCTAGAACATGGGCACCACCACCCAGCTGCTGGC
>NW_005227272.1:0-224 GCF_000412655.1 Myotis brandtii
TGTGTTAGCCACCTTGTGGATATAAGGTGTGATATTGCTGGCATACTGTGAATAGAGGGTGATTTCTTGGTTATGTCACAAACTATAGAACCAACTCAGACACCACCTATTTTTGAACTTCATTTAAATTAACAATTGTCACTATTAGTAGGGGTTCTTGATAACTTGTAGGCAAAGCATTCTTGAGTGATATAGTTACTTCAGGGGAGTGGACTGAGGACACA
>NW_005227273.1:0-224 GCF_000412655.1 Myotis brandtii
GGATTGTGCTGAATCTATAGATTGCTTTGGGCCCACCTCAGCCAAAACACCAGGTGAGTACAATTCTTTGGAAAAGGTACAGACTAATTCAATAGCTTCTTCTTATACTGTGGGCCAATGGGTTTGATGAATTTAGAGCTGCACTCCTCCTCAGAGAGGGTATGTGAGGGAAGGATGGGTGGAGTTGAGTGGGCTTGTGCATTGTCTCTTCCTGGGAGTTTAGT
>NW_005227274.1:0-224 GCF_000412655.1 Myotis brandtii
AATATTTAAGACTAGCTCCTGATGTTTAAGTTTATTTCAATTTTCCTATAAGCTTCTCATTGTAGTGAACCAACAGATTAAAAATTATAAATAACTATCAGAACATCTATTTATGTTAATTGTTAGACAAATGATCAGTTAAGTATTGACCTGATCATTAAGAAAAGCATTTGTTCAGAGATTGATGCCATTGAAAGTGCCATTATAGAATCACTGATTTTTAA
>NW_005227275.1:0-224 GCF_000412655.1 Myotis brandtii
TATCACCAGATTAAGGAAAAATGCTTAATAATAAGTGTGAACACATAATTATTCGTTTTCAGTATGGCACACCTCATAGTTTTCTAAGTGCAGTTTCTCATACTTAACAACGGAAAGGCAATATTCCACAAGTTTTGGCTTCAGTAGCTTGCCTTTACCTTGCCTGGGCCACATGCTCTAACCCAGCTACTAGTGATGTAACAACTGTTTAATAGTTAGACTAT
>NW_005227276.1:0-224 GCF_000412655.1 Myotis brandtii
CGGGAACCAGGTCCTGCCTCCAGGGCCCTGAGGTGTCAAGAGGGTCAAACAGGGTTGAACTCATGACCCGAGAGCCCCTACTGGCAGGAATGCCTCCTGGGGAGCCGGGTGGGTGAGCAATAGCCAGAATTCTCCAAGGACAGGTTCTCAGGTTGGCCTGCGGGGGACCATTACTCTGCTTGTTGCATGCTGTCGGATTCTAAAGTCATCGGAGAAAGCAAAAA
>NW_005227277.1:0-224 GCF_000412655.1 Myotis brandtii
GAGTTCCCTCTCTCCAGCTGCCTGCAGTCAGAGCATGTCCCCCACGACCTGGGGACCCCCAGCCTCACTTGCTTATAAAGACATGCCCCCCCTGCCTACACCTCTATTGCTGGAGAACAGCCAGGCAGAGAAGCTGGGAGGAGCAGGCCAAAAAAACCCCAAAAAGTTTGGGGGTGGAAATGATCAAACCAGTGGAGGAATTGACTTACATACTGCTTTTTCAT
>NW_005227278.1:0-224 GCF_000412655.1 Myotis brandtii
AGAGGGAATAATTACACTCTGGGGTCAAAACGGAAGACTTTCTCAGTGAGCTTGGTTCTTGTCTTGAGAAAGCCAACTGGCTGTTGAAAGTTCGCTTTGTCATGAACTTTGAAGCTTCGACGTGCGTGGGTGTAATCAGGGTAGTGACAAAGGACCATAATGCCAGGAGGAAATGTCTTCGGAACTTCCTGTCGTCCATGAGCTGCGTGGGCCCGATCCCCGAC
>NW_005227279.1:0-224 GCF_000412655.1 Myotis brandtii
GAAGCTACCAGCTTTTTTACTTGGCACCATTTTATGAACTCGCATAGCATCAGAGTCTTCTCGCTAAAGAAACTTAGAAATCTTTACAAAATGTTCTTTTTCTGTATTGGTCAACCTATGGCTAGACACACCATTGACAGTAACCATCAATACTCTATGTCACCTGGCACTGACCAACAAGGAGTTAGCATCCCACTTTGGAACCACGTACTAAGCCCTCAGAC
>NW_005227280.1:0-224 GCF_000412655.1 Myotis brandtii
GAATGCCGGGTTGGGAAATATAAAGGGGAGGAAGTGCATGGAAAGGGGATGCTCTGGGAAGAGAAAACACTATGGAGTAAGACCTGTAGGGTGCGGGTATGCAAATTGTTGACCCTGCGCATCAGGCAGGGTGCTAGGAGGTGTTCAGGAGAAATAAGCTGAGAAATAAATGCTTAGCAAAATTCATGGGAGTGCATTGTTTCCACATTCCCTTCCCCTCTGTA
>NW_005227281.1:0-224 GCF_000412655.1 Myotis brandtii
ACCCCTAACCACCTCTGCCTCAGTGCCTGCCACCGTGGCTTTGTCCAGAAGGATGCCCAGAAGGATATCCAGAAGATGTATGGTTTAATTAGCATGTTACCCTTTTATTAGTATAGATTTATATTATTCTTTTTCACCACATTTTAAGTTGTTTCCATTTTTTTTCTGTTTTGTCGGGACTTTATATTAATGTTAAATAAATAGTGGACACCTTAATTATGAAA
>NW_005227282.1:0-224 GCF_000412655.1 Myotis brandtii
TCCTGTTTCAATTTTTCTATGATTATTTTAGCCCTTATGAACTCCGGCATAAGCTTTTTAAAAATACCTCCACTAAGACTGTGCTTTGTTAATCATAAAGAAAGGGAAAAGCAACAATATTTTAATCTAATTAACTTGATCATTGTAAAAGTCAAACATTACCTAGGACCAAAGTTGTTTTTTAACATAGCTAATTCAGATAAGTTGTCTTTATTCATTTGTTC
>NW_005227283.1:0-224 GCF_000412655.1 Myotis brandtii
CTAAGTCTTGGGCCTACCCCTACATGGATTTTGATTTGAATTAAACTACATATGTGGTCTAAGAACTTTCACAATTAGGAATTAACATTAAAGTGGCCTTCAGTCATTGATAACTGTGGAAAAACTGCCAGTAGCAAAAGGTATTCAGAGGGATATACCCCTAACCTCAGAAAAGAAAAGTCCACAGGACTGTCCTGCTAAAGATTACATGAAGTTTATAATCC
>NW_005227284.1:0-224 GCF_000412655.1 Myotis brandtii
TGTGAGGCTACAGAGACCAGCCAGTGTGCTGGGCAGGTAGACAGGAGAGCTGCTGAGCCAGAGAACTTAGGGACCGCTGTGATGTGAGGCGGTGCGTCTAGGGGCAGCGTGGGTAATAGCTGTGATTTTGTGGGAAAGATGTATCTGTTCACCAGCAGGTGTGTGGCTGCCTGCGGTATGGACTTTTCTGTGAAGGACTGTTTGTTTTGCTGTATAGGATGTTG
>NW_005227285.1:0-224 GCF_000412655.1 Myotis brandtii
CAAAAGAGATCATTCATAGCAAAATCATACACATGAAGTGAAGACTGTATTCTGGGACTGCTTAACATTCAGAGGTAGAGCTAGAAAAGACTCAGCAAACAACACCAAAAGTAAGAACTTAGAGAGGGAAGAGACAAATTGGGAGAGTGTGATATCACAAAAGTCAAGAAGGAGGGAATCTTCAACCGAGTCAAATACTACTGACACTTGGAATTATACAGAGA
>NW_005227286.1:0-224 GCF_000412655.1 Myotis brandtii
ACCTGCCATAGAAATGCTATGCACGTTCCCCGTGGCACAGTATGCATAGTGGGATTATGGCACACTAGGGTGCGAGGCCATGTCATAGATACTCCTGGGATCAGAGTCAAGGCCTCCTCTAAGCCCTCACCCTATGGGGCCACCAGGGAGCATCAGCTTAAGCAGTTCATGGCCATCTAAGAACCTTTCGCCCAGGGGGAATGTCACAAGGAGCCAGCAAAAGA
>NW_005227287.1:0-224 GCF_000412655.1 Myotis brandtii
CACCTATGTATTTAATATTTATCAGTCAGCATTCACAACTATATCTTATACAAAAATTACAAAAGGAATTAAGCATTTCCCCCAAAAACCCACAACTGTTCTTTTCATCCATAAGTGGATATATATAAAAATATAATAGTACTGCTTATATTCTGTTTTATAATTAAGCCAATAAATAACTATGAAATTTTACCTTCTTAAATAAACACACCTTTAGCTGCCCT
>NW_005227288.1:0-224 GCF_000412655.1 Myotis brandtii
AGTAAAGGTCAGCTGTTATATTACTTCAGATTTGTGTGGAAGAGTGACTCATGTCTGGGCAGAGAGGGAAAGATTTTAAATCTAAATTGTGTGTTTATTGCGAAGAGTGGATGGCAAAGCTACTCAGTAAGGTTCAGCCAGTAAGATGGTTTAAAAACAAAGAGGCATTGCCCAGATGATGGGGCTAAGTAATTGAGCACTGACCTATGAACCAGGAGGTCACA
>NW_005227289.1:0-224 GCF_000412655.1 Myotis brandtii
GGATGGTGGAGCAGGTGAGTGGGTGGCGCCAGGTCAAAGCGGGTGCAAGCAGGGGCTCAATTGCCCCGCGGATCGCCCTGCAGATGGCAACCAGTGGCGGTGGCGGGGGGGCAAGGCTGCCGCCTGGCTCCCAGCCATTGAGGGAGCCTGGCAGGGGTCCTGGCCCCGACTGATTGCCCCACAGGTGGGATGGTGGCAGGTGAGGGGGCGGTGCCAGGCCAAGG
>NW_005227290.1:0-224 GCF_000412655.1 Myotis brandtii
TGCCCCGGCCCATGGGCCGCCGCCGGACCCTGGGGGATTTGTATGCCATCAGCTGGCGTCAAGGTTGTCTGCCTCAGAGTTTTCTTCCCCGTGTGGGGTTGGGAGCCGGGTCCTTGCGTCTGCATGCGCCTCCTGCTCTGGGAAGCCTGTGCCTGCTGCATGTGAAAAAGGGATCGTGTCTGTGCCGTGCGTGTGTTGGCATGCAGGTTTGGGAGGAGGGAGCC
>NW_005227291.1:0-224 GCF_000412655.1 Myotis brandtii
TGTTTTGTAGAATAAGATCTTGATGAATGCTTAATTTTTAAGTAAAAATGCAAAGAAGCAGCGGAAGGAGAGTGCTGACCTGCAGATCCCAAGACAGCACAGCTGGAATCAGGGATCTGAGCAAACTGGGTGGAGGTGAGACCTAGTGGGGTCTCAAAATCAGTCCAGGTTGGAAGCAGCCCTTTCTAGGGAAGGAGAAAATCCAGATGACCTTGAGTGTGATG
>NW_005227292.1:0-224 GCF_000412655.1 Myotis brandtii
GGGTCTCTAGCCCAGAGCTCTCCTGCTTGTCAGTGAGTGAGCTCAGCCTTCAGCCTTGAGGGAGGGAGTGGCTGCACCCTTTGTGTTTTCCCGGGAAGGGAGTATGTCTGGTGCTCTCCCAGTGTTCTGCAAAACAAGTGGGCCGAGACCGCAGAGCCTGAACTTTTAGAAGCTGTGAGCGGGGCGCGGAGCATGGCCAGCCACAGTGCAAAGGCCGGTCATGG
>NW_005227293.1:0-224 GCF_000412655.1 Myotis brandtii
AGTGCCTCAAAAAATATTTCTGGAAAATAGTTCAACATGAAATATTTCTGGAAACAGAATAAAATGTTACTATTTTCAAATGGATTAAGAGACATTGTACCTAAAAATATGGAGACTATATTAATCAAGAGAAGACCAACTGGAATCCCTAAAAAGACTATTTACATTTTTTAAAAGTAAACTTTTAAATTATTAACCATAATGAAAGTAAATGGGTAAATATT
>NW_005227294.1:0-224 GCF_000412655.1 Myotis brandtii
TTGGTCAGCGTGGTTACAACAAAACCACCTCCCACCCAGGCGCCACATTCCATTATTCATGGTGTCGTCAATGATGTTTCTAAAAGATAAATTCTACTATGTCCCCCTTTTTGATCTATTGGAAACCTCCAACTGCTCCTACTTCTTCAGATTCTAGGGGACCCTCCTACAGCCAAGACCCCGCCGCTTTCACCAGCGCCCTGTCCGCCCATCTCGCTCCTCAT
>NW_005227295.1:0-224 GCF_000412655.1 Myotis brandtii
TTGGTCAGCGTGGTTACAACAAAACCACCTCCCACCCGGGCGCCACATTCCATTATTCATGGTGTCGGCAGTGATGTTTCTAAAAGGTAAATTCTACTATGTCCCCCTTTTTGATCTACTGGAAACCTCCCACTGCTCCTACTTCTTCAGATTCTAGGGGACCCTCGTACAACCAAGATCCCGCCGTTTTCACCAGCGCCCTGTCCGCCCATCTCGCTCCTCAT
>NW_005227296.1:0-224 GCF_000412655.1 Myotis brandtii
GGGGGGGGAAAAGGGAGAAACTTGAAAATACATAGATAGATTATAATAACCAAGTTTTAGTGAATTTAATTCTGGGTGTTTAGAAACATGTGTGAACGTTATACCCATACCCCATAGAGTGGAGAGGGAAAGAGAGGTATGGAGAAGGTAAGTCACTCACCTGAGAATATCTAGTGAGCTAGCGGCTGAAGTACAATGAATCCCTGTTTCTAACTTCAGCGTCC
>NW_005227297.1:0-224 GCF_000412655.1 Myotis brandtii
TGTATAAACTGACGGCCCTCTAGGCAGTGACAACACAATTAGATGAAAGGACTCACAGGCAGAATCACTTGGGGCAGCAAGGCATGCAAATATATAAATGCAGCGTCTTAGAAGAGAGGAGGCCAGAGTTCATAGGCACCTAAGCTGGGACATAGTACTGATAACAGATTTTATTTATTTTTTATTTCATTTTTAACTTTATTTTTATTGTTGACACTATTACA
>NW_005227298.1:0-224 GCF_000412655.1 Myotis brandtii
TCATTGTAGAAATTTGTCCATTTCACCTGGGTTACTTAATTTGTTAACATAAAATTGTACATAGTATTCTTTTACAATTTTTGTATTATTGTAAAGTAGGTAATAACGTTCCCTTGTTCATTCCTGATTTTAGCTATCTGAATCTTTTCTCTCATTTTCTTAGTCTATCTAAAAGTTTGTTAATCTCGTTACCTTTTTCAAGGAACTTTTTAATTTCATGTATT
>NW_005227299.1:0-224 GCF_000412655.1 Myotis brandtii
TCTGGGCTGCAACCAGCCGGCGCTGGGCAGAAAGGCGAGGCTCCACCCCCGGGGTGGGCCCTTCGGGGGAAAGTGGTCCTCGCTGACGTCTCTCCCCACCCATGTCACTTCCTTTTAAAGCTACAATCGCGCCGCTTCGGAGGGAGGAGGCGCCGGGAAGCGTGAGTCACCGGCTGCTTCCAATGAGGGCTCGCGTTTGAATCGCAGGCCGGAGAAGCTGCCAG
>NW_005227300.1:0-224 GCF_000412655.1 Myotis brandtii
TTTTGAAGGTTTATAATCTTCCCTTTCCTCGGCTAAGCCGCTTTTATAGAATGCTAACTCCAGGCCAGCTAGGATGCTGGAATTTACATCGCTTACCATGACTAGATTACATAATATTGTCGGTCATTGAAAATAAATGTATCGTACGAGACATTCCTTGGAATTTAACTGATCTTACCATTTTGGAAAAACACTGTTGCATTTGTAAGAAGTAACTTGAGATG
>NW_005227301.1:0-224 GCF_000412655.1 Myotis brandtii
CCCTAACGGGGAAGACATTGCATTCTTGATGACTCCTTAGGAAACTTTGTGGAGAAGGCTTCTTTTCTTATGCCTCCTCTCATCTCCAGATCAAGTAAGCTTTGGGGTGGGCTGCTCTCTGCTCAGAGCCCTTCTCTGGGCCAAGAATCTGGGAGAGCAAAGCACTCAGTCTGGACTGTGGTCGAGTCTCAGCTCCACCATTAGCTCCAAGGGTGACTTTGAGA
>NW_005227302.1:0-224 GCF_000412655.1 Myotis brandtii
AAGAATAAAGAAGTTTTCTACACAATTCCACCTCTTAAACTTATATCTCAATACACGTGCACACAAACGCACACATACATTCATAGTTTAAAAATAGATTATAGATTGTTTCAAAACTGTTTCATTGCTTTAAGTCTATTTGTACACAAAAGCAAAGAGCTACAGTTTTGTGAATCTATATATGCTTACATGATTATTGGAACTGGCAAATCTAAGGGAGAAGT
>NW_005227303.1:0-224 GCF_000412655.1 Myotis brandtii
TGTGTGTGTGTGTGTGTGGGTGTGGGTGTGTGTCTGTGTGTGTGCGCACACATGCATGAGAGAGAGAAAGAGAGAGAGAATGCACATGTGTGTATGGATTCATGAACACCAAACCAAACATTTATACTTCATTTTTTCATCTGCTGACATTTCCCTAAGACAGAGTAATCTGTTGGGTTTACTTTATTCTAGCATCAACTTTATTCTGTCTAAAATTATGAGAT
>NW_005227304.1:0-224 GCF_000412655.1 Myotis brandtii
TGTTTATTCTGTAAGATTTTTTGTGATTTTATTCATAATATTGTAACCTTTTGTTCTTTGTTTCAGGTAGCATAACACCCTTGAGTATTTCCTGCAATGGAGGTCTTCTGGTGACAAATTTTCTCAATTTCTGAATGTCTGGAAATGTCTTTAGTTATATTAGTCTTTTTAAAAATATATTTTTTTAAATTAATTTTTGAGAGAGAAGTAGGGAGAGGGGGAAA
>NW_005227305.1:0-224 GCF_000412655.1 Myotis brandtii
GCGAGCGCGCGCCCCCGGCTCCGCCGAGGAGGAAGGCATGGCCGGCAGCTCCTAAGTCCGCTTTTTAAACGGCCGGTGAAACGAGTCCAGACTTCTCCTCCGCATGGAAGTTTGGGGCAGGGCTGGGACGAGGGGGGCCGTCGGTGACATTGGGAGAAGTCAGGGCATGAAGAGGCTCCCGGGAGCAACCTGGGGGAGGGGAGGCCCCTGACAGCAGGGAGGGG
>NW_005227306.1:0-224 GCF_000412655.1 Myotis brandtii
CCCTCATTAAGTGCAGTCTCCTGCCGCAATGAGCCCACTAGCCAGGACCAAGCTGGCTCTGTTGTTACGTAACACTAGTAACCCCTAGGATTCTGGGGACAGCATGGAGCCTCACAGGGCCCCAGACCGACTTCTGGATCTGATACCGCTGCATGTGGGGCCTGGAACACTAACTTCTGGAGACAGCCGAGGCATGTCACTTGTAGTCCAAATTGTGGGGGCCA
>NW_005227307.1:0-224 GCF_000412655.1 Myotis brandtii
AAAACTTACTACCAGTTACTATGGCTTTGTAGTAAGTTAATTACTGTGGCTTCGTAGTTAGTTTCAAACCTGGTGTAAAGACAGACATAAATACCAATGGAATAGAATAGAAAGCTCAGAAATAAACTCATGTATATATAGTGAATAATTTTTTAAAATGTGTTTTTAAATTTATTTTAGAGGGAGGGGAAGAGAGAAATGTCAATGGGCTGCCTCCTGAATGC
>NW_005227308.1:0-224 GCF_000412655.1 Myotis brandtii
AAGGCCCCACTGTATTTGTTTCCTTCAGCAACAAAGGTTAGTCTTGGCCTCATTGCCTGCTCAGTGACCAGAAGTGGAACTGGAAAAAAGTAGTGAAAATCAGAAACAAGGGAAGACATATGAACACACATAAATGTGGAAACTCAGAGATAAATATAAACTTTAAAAGATACATGGAGACTAAAATATTTAGGAGTCTCGTGGAGCCTCATCCATCATCCATC
>NW_005227309.1:0-224 GCF_000412655.1 Myotis brandtii
CAATGAACCAGGGTGAAAGCAATCCTTTCTTGTCATCCCTGTAACTTGAATGGTGCATTCACTGACCAAAACTTTGTGAGTATATGTGTGTTTTCTGGGGGTGGGGGGAGATTTAAACAGAAAAAATGTTAATTATTTGGTGGATTCATGAATACTAATGGCGGTGCTGCATTATGGGCTATTTTCCAGGGGAGAAGTAAGTAAGACAGGACCAGGCTGTATGC
>NW_005227310.1:0-224 GCF_000412655.1 Myotis brandtii
ATGAGCTTTCTATTCTTATACTTTTAGAAAATTAAAAGTTTAAGATATGTTCTATGCTATTAATTTTTCAATCTAAAATTACAAAAGTGGTACTGTCATAAGGTCACATGAAAATTCTACTGGCAAAAAATAACTGAAACTATGCTACTGTCTGTATTACGACTGAGACATTTCTTTATTCATATGGACAACAAAGGTTTCAGAAAATCTTTGATTTGAGGAAT
>NW_005227311.1:0-224 GCF_000412655.1 Myotis brandtii
GCTTCTTCTATCCTAAGCTCTTCCGGTTTTACTGTCCCCAGCTTTAATAAATGTGCTCTCCAAATAAAATTTTAAAAAGAACAAACTATTGTACCTGTTCTCCTCGTCTTGTTTTGCACCTCTGGATATTAAAAATTCCACCATGTTACTCTTGTTTAAAAGTTTAGCAAGTGCAAGTGGTGTGAGGCCACGCTGTAAAGCAGTAAAAACAATTTATAATTTAA
>NW_005227312.1:0-224 GCF_000412655.1 Myotis brandtii
ATTTGGAATTCCAAGTGGATTCTGAATTTGGTGAAATTGGGTTCTGCCTCCTGGCTCTTGCTTATGGAGATGGAGATTTAAAGGATTTTCTCCCCTTAGGTCAGGGTGTTTAAGAGAATAAGTTCTTCCCCAACATAGCTAAGAAGGTATCTGTTGACTGTTAACAGTTGGGAAAGTACAGACATATCAGACTTTCAGAAAGTTATTTTTAAATTAATATGATA
>NW_005227313.1:0-224 GCF_000412655.1 Myotis brandtii
ATGCCAGGCCCCAGGTTTCAAGGATACCATGCCCAGGTCCACCTACTTTATATGGGCACTGGTTTGAGCCACCTCAACCTGCTCACCTGCCCTTAGGTATTTGTGCTTCCCTGGGCCTGGCCTCCCTCAAAGGTCAGTGCCAGGTCAGACTCTCTGCACCCTCCTCAGCCCTGCAGTCCTTAAAGGCCACCACCAGCCACGCCCCTGCCCTGGGAGGACACAGG
>NW_005227314.1:0-224 GCF_000412655.1 Myotis brandtii
TGCCAACACCTTGACCTGGGATGTTTTGCCCTCAGACCGTATGACATTCCATTTCTGTTGGGTAAGCCACACAGGCTGTGGCATGCTACTATGGCAGCCCTTGCAGACTGGTATACCGTCTTCGTACAATGCGGACCGCCGCTGCTCAGTGACACCAGCCGTTTGTCCACATTGAGGTCAGACAGAAGGCATGGCTCAGCCTGGGCGTGAACTTGAATTTACAG
>NW_005227315.1:0-224 GCF_000412655.1 Myotis brandtii
TGCCAACACCTTGACCTGGGATGTTTTGCCCTCAGACTGTATGACATTCCATTTCTGTTGGGTAAGCCACGCAGGCTGTGGCATGCTACTATGGTAGCCCTTGCAGACTGGTATACCGTCTTTGTACAATGCGGACCGCTGCTGCTCAGTGACACCGGGCATTTGTCCACATTGAGGTCAGACAGGGGGCATGGCTCAGCCTGGGCGTGAACTTGAATTTACAG
>NW_005227316.1:0-224 GCF_000412655.1 Myotis brandtii
AACAAGCCGCTCAGCCAGGCACCCACCTCTGCTAGGCTGCGTGTGCAGGTGAACAGAGCTGGCATGTACACAAGAGTGTCGTATGCAGGCTGGCAGATGTGTAAGGCTTCTCGTGTGCACATGCGAACCTTATACCTGGGTGGAAGGTCAGGCGCCTGGATCAGTGACCTGTGGGGACTGACCATCTCTGCAGGGCAGGGCAACTGGGGGGTGGGGCCCACGGC
>NW_005227317.1:0-224 GCF_000412655.1 Myotis brandtii
CATGCACGCCCACGGCTCTGGAGTGTGTGTGTGTGTGGCTGGAGCCGAAGTCTTTCCCAGGATGCATCACTGAGCGTTTCCCCTCCACTGGCTCGCCCCCCAAGCTCCCCCTGCCCGAGGGTGGGACTCGGGACCTCCCCAGGCCGGTGCTGCAGGGGCACGGGAGGACGGGGAAACAGGCCCACTCGGGCACCTCTAACTTCTTTTCCTTACGGCTGACACAG
>NW_005227318.1:0-224 GCF_000412655.1 Myotis brandtii
CCTCTAGTATATGATAAGAGATGATGAACAAGCAAAACCTATCAATTAGGAATAAAAAATTACTAACAGTCCTAGAAGCAAATGTGACCTAGTGCACATATAACAACACTTATACATGACAAGAAATGGATATTCTATGAAAGTTATATGGAGGTATCGACCATAAAGTAATTTTAGGAGATATATCTCCCTGTGCTCCTGACTGCAACCAGAGGATTTAGTGA
>NW_005227319.1:0-224 GCF_000412655.1 Myotis brandtii
AATAAATCCAATAATTAAAAATAATAAAATTAAATTTTGGATTATGACTGTATTATCCATTAAAAATCAATTAAAAATGTAAAATAAAATCCACCCTTTTTTCTTCCCTCCATCTCCCTCGCACCCCATTACCTAAATGCTTTGCTCTCCTCCTGCTGCTCAAACTACAGGATTCCACGTGATCCTGAGAAGCTCCCAGTGCAGTCACCTTGAGTTCCCACCGG
>NW_005227320.1:0-224 GCF_000412655.1 Myotis brandtii
CGGTAACATACCGCACAGTCGGTAACATACCGCACAGACGGTAATATACAGCACAGCCAGTAACATACCGCATAGCAGGTAACATACAGCACAGCCAGTAACATACCACACAGCCGGTAACATACCGCAGTCGGTAACATACAGCACAATCGGTAACATACCGCACAGTCGGTAACATACAGCACAACCGGTAACATACCGCACAGTCGGTAACATACCGCACA
>NW_005227321.1:0-224 GCF_000412655.1 Myotis brandtii
CCCTGGGAAGGAAGGGCGTCCTGTGCCTGAGCTTCTGAGATAGGCTCAATCACCCCGAATTGGAATAAGCAGTTTGGAAAACAAGAACCTTACTTGTTTTCATTAATCTTTCCTAAACATATGGATAGCTCACATTTAATTCCAGGTTTCATATTAGAAATGTTTTTGGTCTTTATTTGGAACTTTCGTGGTGTTTTTGTGACCAGAAATCTACTGCAGGAACT
>NW_005227322.1:0-224 GCF_000412655.1 Myotis brandtii
TTGGGGACCCCGTGAGCAGCATCCTCCAGGTCTGGGGAGTCTGAGTCCTGGTGAGTCAGCAGAGACTTCTAACTGGGAGGGAGGTTACGCTGATTGGCTTCTGTATCGCCTGGGACCTGGGACGTTGCCCTGACCCCTCCCCTGCTCGGAGAGCTCTCTGTCACACCCTCTCCCTCAGTCCTGTCCGGGGGCTGTGTGAGAACCAGGGAGACTCCCCAGGCTGG
>NW_005227323.1:0-224 GCF_000412655.1 Myotis brandtii
ATGGGTGCATCAGGTGATCTTTTGGGACTTGCTGAGTAGAGGACAAGAAACTGGCATTCAAATACCTAGGTGGATGGAAGTCCTATGAAAGAAGTCTTACTATGAGAAAAACATGCGCAAAAAAGGAACTCCAGGCATTTTGATTGGGGGCGGGGGGAGAGGGAGGTTAATTTTTGTTAGTGAGTGAAAGAAAAGATAGAAAAGAGAGAACTATATGAGGGAAA
>NW_005227324.1:0-224 GCF_000412655.1 Myotis brandtii
GTACCATGGTATCAGGTGTGTATCTCACCTACTTACCACTCTCTTCCTTTACTTTCCAGAGCATCTTCTCACCTTGCCCTTGTTCTGCTCAGGAGGCCCAGGTGATGAGACGGTGGAGATGGCCAGGCAGGATGTGTTGCAGCGGAGTGGAGGGGAGTGTGGATCCAGGGAGGTGGAGGTAAAGCAGAGGCTGCAGAGGTGGAGGGGGGAGGGTCCCCATTGCC
>NW_005227325.1:0-224 GCF_000412655.1 Myotis brandtii
CCTTTATCATTATGTAATGTCCTTCTTTGTCTCTTACAGTAGCCTATGTTTTAAAGTCTATTTTGTCAGATATATGAATTGCTACCTTAACTTTTTTCTTTCCATTTGCATGAAATATCTGTTTCCATCCCTTTATTTTTAGACTATGTGTATCTTTTGTTCTGAGGTAGGTCTTTTGAAAACAGCGTATACATGGGTCTTGTTTTCTTATCCATTCAGCTACC
>NW_005227326.1:0-224 GCF_000412655.1 Myotis brandtii
GGGGGCATTAAGAGAAAGCCTCCTAGCAGGGGGCTTCGTGGATGCTCAGCCTGTGCAGCTGTACAGGGTCTTGCACTGAGAAGTGCCCTGCTCCTGGTTTAATGCTCTGCTATTACTATCGTGAAATTCATCACTTTGAGTAGGGAGCCCTGCTTGTTTCTGTTTTAAATATATTTTTATTGATTTCAGAATGGAAGGGGGGGGAGAGAGAGAGAGAGAGAGAG
>NW_005227327.1:0-224 GCF_000412655.1 Myotis brandtii
CACTCTAAAAATAATAAAAACATAATTTAAAAAAAAATTCTGCATAGCAAAGAAAAAAATAAAAAGGCAACATGCCAAATGGTAGAAAATATTTTCAAAACATATATCTGATAAGGAGTTAAAACCCAAAATATATGAAGAAGTCATAGGACTCAATAGAAAAAATAATAAAAACAAAATCACAATCCATTTTAAATATGGGCAATGGATATGAATAAAAATAA
>NW_005227328.1:0-224 GCF_000412655.1 Myotis brandtii
ATGTGATTTAAAAATATTGGTCACCTCAGAAAAAAAGTGGAGAGTACCAGCTATTTATGAACAAAGAATCACTTTAAATCACCATAATGTCATGGCCTAGCTATAACAACACTTACCATGTTGCTACACATATAACTATTTATGTCTCTTTCTACAAGCATCCTGTATATACAGATATAAAACCTGCTTCTTATTATTTATATATTGATATTAATTTTCATTAC
>NW_005227329.1:0-224 GCF_000412655.1 Myotis brandtii
TTTTTAAATTATTTTTAAAAATGTCTCCTATTAATTTAAAACCAAGAAGCCAGGGTAGGGCCCCAGCCATGTATCTCAGTTGGTTGGAGCATGGTCCCAGACACCAAAAATGTTGTGGGTTTGATTCCCAGTCAGAGTACATAGCTAGATTGTATGATCCCCAGGATGTGTACAGGAGGCAAATAATTGATGTTTCTCTCACATTGATGTTTCTCTGTTTCTCT
>NW_005227330.1:0-224 GCF_000412655.1 Myotis brandtii
TTCTCTCCTCCAACCGGGTGGGCTGCTGGCCCAGAAGTACCAGGCGGGGTTACTGTCATTTACAAAGTCCTAGTGGAATATTGCTGAAGCTTTGGGGGAAAATGGTTTTGGGGCCTCCCTCATGGGAGCTCTAATCCTAAAGTCTCCAGAGAGCTGTGACAATTAATAAAAAGCCCTCCCAGTGAGAAGCCAGGGTGGGAACACTGTCCCCCTCACTGCATGCT
>NW_005227331.1:0-224 GCF_000412655.1 Myotis brandtii
CACTTTGGTGGGAGGGCTGACACTCTAACCACTGAGCCAGGGCTAGTTACTATTTTGAAATAAGAAAACATATCTTTAAAATTATACATATATAATAAGAAAGAATAATTTTTAGTGCTTCTATCAGATTTATTTTATAAGGTTGGTTGAGGCAGGGCCTTTATGGAACCATTGAGAGAGCTGTTGACATTCATATTGAAGACTATCCACCTCTCTCCCAACCT
>NW_005227332.1:0-224 GCF_000412655.1 Myotis brandtii
CCACTCTCAGAAGGACCCGCTCTCTGCCATTGCTGCCTAGAAATTCTTAACCCCTGTTGAACAAGGGCCCGAATGTTCATTTTGCATTGGGTCCCTGAATGATACAGGGGTCCTGTTTCCTACAGAGGCACACACAGCTCTCGATGGGAGCGATGCCACAGGCACATGGTAAGAAGAGCATGTGGGATGGGAGATGTGGCCATCTCTGGAACCACAGTCCGCCA
>NW_005227333.1:0-224 GCF_000412655.1 Myotis brandtii
CAGAGCAAGCAAAAGGGAGGAAGTGATAAAGATAAGGGCAGAAATCAATAAAGTTGGAGAAGAAAAAATATAGAGATATATTAACAAAGTAAAGAGCTGGTTCTTTGAAGAGTCCAATATTATTGACAAAACTCTGCCAATACTGATTTTAAAAAGAGAGAAGATTCAAATCACTGTAGGAGGAATAAAAGAAACATATCACTACCGACTCTCCAGAATGTATA
>NW_005227334.1:0-224 GCF_000412655.1 Myotis brandtii
AGATGTAAAATGAAGACATACCCAGAAAGAATACCTATTGTCTTCAGGATATTGGTTACCTACCTCTAGGTATGAAGGGACTGTATGAAGACAAGGCAAGAGCATGTTCTAGATATAATTACAACATCATAAAGTAAGCAAAAGCAAAAGAACCAAGAAAGAAATATATCTGAAGCAAATATGACCAAATATTGTTAAATCTAAGTAGGTTGCACATTTATATT
>NW_005227335.1:0-224 GCF_000412655.1 Myotis brandtii
AGTGACCGTGTGTTTCGGAAGGACCCGTGTCGTCGTGCCGTGCGGAGACGGCCACATGAAAGTTTTCAGCCTCATCCAGCAAGCAGTGACCCGCTACCGCAAGGCCATCGCCAAGGTGAGGGGCTGGGGCGTGGGGAGGCTGGTTGAGCAGGCGCCGGGATCAATATGGCGCTTCCTGGAAAAAGGAGGAGGGAGGCGAGGGAGGCGGGGAAAGGGAAAGTGTG
>NW_005227336.1:0-224 GCF_000412655.1 Myotis brandtii
GATAGTTTGAACAATTTCAGGAGGTTCTAGATTATAAGGGTGATCCCTAGTTTTCCAGTTTCTGGACTTTGGGTAACTTAGAGCAGGAAGAAGATTATCTTGGTGTGTGAGAGTTTGAAAAAGGAGATGATTGGGGATGTGGGCTCTGAATCGATTGGTCTGTATGTCAAAAGTCTCTTCACAAGGGAGTCACTTTCTATCTCTAGGAGTTCGCTAGCCCTTGG
>NW_005227337.1:0-224 GCF_000412655.1 Myotis brandtii
TTACTAACCGAGGTACAGACCGTTACTCCGGGGTAACGCGCTAAGGATCTTATTTTAAAAACCAAACCAAAACAAAACCTTCAGGACCACAGGCATCCCCGTGTCTTTAAATGACTCAAATACCACCGGTTAGAACACGAAACGTTGGCCGTGGCGTTTGCTTTTCAAACCTCCCAGGATTCTTTCAGTGTCTGGTATGCAGTTCAGGAAGCGAGCACAGTCAC
>NW_005227338.1:0-224 GCF_000412655.1 Myotis brandtii
GAGCCCTGTCCTCGCCTCCCTTAGGATGATTCCGGTCCCTGGGGAGCCCCTCTGGGTCCCCTTCCTGCTCCTTCTAGTGCTGTTTTCACAAGGGGCTGGGCCCGGGCTCTGGAGCCCCACAGCCTGGGCTTCAATCGACTTCCTGGCTCTGCCACCAAAGGGGAGAGCTACTGCCCTCCCTGCCTGTTTCCTCCTCTGGAAGTCACAGCAGCGCCCCCCTCTGG
>NW_005227339.1:0-224 GCF_000412655.1 Myotis brandtii
TTATAACATGGGGCCGAGCTCTGCCCCCAAAACCAAAGACAAGGGACACCCCCCATCTCACCCCCAGAACAGCGGGTCCATGCCCTAATATGTACTATTCATCTCGCTTGTCAAACCCGGGTCTTCCAAGTTCGGGCCATCCAGCTCAGGCCCTGTCCAGATTTAAACAGCCCTTCCATAGCTGTAAGTGACTCACCCAGGCTCGAACCAGCGCCCATCCCAAT
>NW_005227340.1:0-224 GCF_000412655.1 Myotis brandtii
ATTTTTAATAGATAATATAGTCACATGTTTCGAAAATCAGAAAATATGAAATGGTGCTCAGCAAAAAAAAAAATCCCATCCCTCTCCTCTCCCCCATCCACCCAGTTCCTCTTAATACACACGAGCACTTTTTCTTCGTCTCTTCTCTACTCTTCCAGAACTTATGCCAATGTAAGAAAATACAGATAGTCTTTACAGAAAAAAATATGAACTACTCTGAAGCT
>NW_005227341.1:0-224 GCF_000412655.1 Myotis brandtii
GCCCAGGTTTCCTCAGCTGTCACAGGAGCGTCCCCACGGCCTGGCCCTCCCCAGCCCCAGGGGCAGGGACAGACCAAGGAGAGGGAAGGCGCTTTGGGAAACGTGGAAGCACTGGGAGGGGGTAGCAGGAGGGTCCCAAGCACCCCGGGGCGCCTGCAAGTTACAGGGGGCTGCCGGGAAGGGTGGTGCAGAGGACTGCCCCTGCCTGCCCCTCCCCTGCCCGG
>NW_005227342.1:0-224 GCF_000412655.1 Myotis brandtii
GCTAAGTGTGATATCTGCATCTAAAAAAATCAAATTGTTCAAGGGGTACATAGAGGCTTTGACTGTATTAATAATGTTTTATTTCTTAAGTCAGGGGAGGTTTAGAGGGGCATATAATATTGTTATATACACATGTTTAAAGTCTGAAATATATTATAAAATATAAAAGAATATGTTCTTTATAGACAATACTAGTGGCCCAGTGCATGGATTTGTGCACATTG
>NW_005227343.1:0-224 GCF_000412655.1 Myotis brandtii
GTTAGCCGATATTGCAAGAAACAGTCTAGTAGTAGTGATTAAAACTGAACTCTGAAGTCTAACTGCTCAGTTCAAATCCTAGCTCCACCACCTGCTAATTTCATGACCATATTCACATTTATTTAAACTTTCTGTGCCTCAGTTTCTTTATCTGTAAAATGGAGGTAGTAACAGTACTTACCCTAAATGGTCATTGTGAGGATTACATAAGTTAATGTGTATAA
>NW_005227344.1:0-224 GCF_000412655.1 Myotis brandtii
CTCCCTTGGCACATACCCCTCCCCAGTGGTCTTGGGCTTGTCCCTCTACTAGACACCTTAGGGGCGGCTCGCAAGCAACCATCCCGCTCTCCTATTGTTACAAGGGCAAAACACACCCTTGTTTAGTGGTCTTCATGTGTTGAGACTTATATTTCAGCTTATTAAAAAGTCCCAGATGATCAGTGACCATGTTATTATAATAGGTGATCTCAGAAGTGTGTGTG
>NW_005227345.1:0-224 GCF_000412655.1 Myotis brandtii
ATGTAAAGAAAAATGACCAATGCTTAAAAGTCCCCATGAAATTAAGAATAAGAAAACCATATTTCAAATTAAGAAAAATAATTTTAAAAATAAACTTGCAAACACAAAACTAAATATGTTCCATCTGCTAGGACATGAGAAAATGTAGTTGGAAAAATCAAAAGAGAGAAATAACATTTTAAGAAAGCAAAAAGTTTGAAATAATGTATTTACCTAAGAATCAA
>NW_005227346.1:0-224 GCF_000412655.1 Myotis brandtii
TGGGGACAGTCCTTAATGTTTGCTCCCGCTCTAATAATCTTACCGCTATACCTCAGCCTCCTCTACGTGGGTCCCGGAAACGCTTTGCTTGCAACTCCATGGAAGAATCCCATGTCCACTGGTAACATTTCCACTCAAATTAACGTTATAAAATAAACTCTGTAGCTTTTCCTTTTTTTTCCTGCTGTCTGGAATTATTTGGCTAAGATAAATTTTCTGTTCCT
>NW_005227347.1:0-224 GCF_000412655.1 Myotis brandtii
GAACAGAACTGGAAATCACAACTAAATTAGGGAACAATCACTCTGAATTATCAACTAAAGACTACCTGAATGCCAACAACTGGCAGAAGAAGTCACCTCAAGACTGTTAGGAAGGGCTAGACATGTAAGATTGGCTCCATCCCACAGGAAACAGGCCAAAGTTGGGGAAGGGACAGCTCAAATGAAGAGGTTAACCTGTGAGGCCTGAAGCCTAGATCCCAGAC
>NW_005227348.1:0-224 GCF_000412655.1 Myotis brandtii
ATGGGATGATGCTCAACCAACTGAGCAACACTGGCCAGGGATCTATCTAATAGATTTTGAGTGGCCTGATCAAAACCAATGCTAGCAGCATATATGAATTATTATTTTCATCAGCAAGGCTAGATAATATACATAGGAAACTAAGCAAGCATCTTTTTGCCACCTACGACAGAGGTCAGCAAACATTTTCTGTAAACAGCCAGATTGTAAATATTTTAGGCTTT
>NW_005227349.1:0-224 GCF_000412655.1 Myotis brandtii
CTTTGTAGCCACTGTCACTTGGGCCTCCCAGCTGAGCACCAGCTCCAGGGGGGCTCCTCCTTTTATGATTCCCCCTCTCTTACCATTCTCCATGTTTCCTCAGTGCTCCTTAGACAAAATGCATCCAAGCAGCTATACTTCTCTTGTGTTTGTGTTTTTGTTTTCAAGCTGAGTGCACAATATTTTAGCTGTAAATCCAGTCTCTGGCTGGGAGCAAGGGCACT
>NW_005227350.1:0-224 GCF_000412655.1 Myotis brandtii
AGTTGAAGAGGTGGAACACAGATAATTTTTAGGGGAGTAAAAAATACTTTGTATGATATCATAATCGATACATGCCATTCATTATACATTTGTCCCAATCATCTCTATATATAAAAGCCTAAGCAACCAGCCTGTAGCTATGAGGCACACAGACCACCAGGGGGAGGATGCTCAATGCAGGGGCTGTCAAGCGATAGCAATTTTGCAGAGTGCCCTCTTGCACT
>NW_005227351.1:0-224 GCF_000412655.1 Myotis brandtii
TTTCTCAGTGCTTTCTGGAGAGCTCCTATCAGGCTTCACAGAGAAGGTAACATTTCGCTAATTGTGAGATGATAATTAAGGTTATCTGAAAAAAAAAACAGGTTGGACTGGCAAGGTAATTGGCCAGTTTCCTGACTACCATCACAGCTATATTTCCTGCAAGCTCTTTCTCTCACTCTGCAGAAGAACATCTAGCTAAAGAGAAGGGAGATGCACAGATATGA
>NW_005227352.1:0-224 GCF_000412655.1 Myotis brandtii
GTGGAAAATCAAATAAACTGATTTAAGTTCTGTCCCTTTCCTTGTCCTTTCTACCTTCCTGAAGAGTTATTCCATTAAAAAATACATTTCTTTAAAAGGGAAAGGGGGTGGGTGGGGTTTTATCATCCACTCAGAAATAGGGAAAAATTAATTATACTTACTCTGTGCAAATAACCTCAAGATCCAGATGAAGCCGAAACCGGTTTGGCTCAGTGGATAGAGTG
>NW_005227353.1:0-224 GCF_000412655.1 Myotis brandtii
GCAATTACAAGAATCAACCGCTGAAGGTATGGGAGTACATTAAAGAAGAACTGGTGTATGTGTTTTTCTCCATCCCTATTTTTCTCTCATTCTAAAATCAACATATGTGTTTATTCACCCAGTCAGTCCACATGTGTGAACACCAGCACAGCCCAGGGGCCATGGGGTGACCAGCAGCCAGGATTCTCATGAGGGTAGAGCAGGCAATGGTCCAGAGAACAGTA
>NW_005227354.1:0-224 GCF_000412655.1 Myotis brandtii
TAATTGGCTGGCACAGGACAGCAGAGCTCTCAGCTCGCAGCCAGAAGGCCTGACAGCTAGTACATGGTAGATTTTTGCAGTAACTAGAGTCAGGAGATGGGCACTGGTGAAGAAGGGTTGGGCATCCAGCCACCTGATACCAATGAGCTCTCTGCCAGCATCCGGGACACAGTGGGTGGGACGTTGAGAGGGAGCCAAAGTTCAGAACCAGGAGCCAACAAAAC
>NW_005227355.1:0-224 GCF_000412655.1 Myotis brandtii
CTGATTTATAAAGCACTGGTAAAGACCTTCCTCCCTTAGTCCAACTGTTCAAATCCCTAAAGCTCTATCAAACCCTGCTTCCCCTATGGCACTCATCCTGACTCCCAGCTCAAGGGTTCACTCCTGTGTCTGAGGTCCCACAGCAGTGGTCGTCCGAGTCACTCATCTTGAGCCAGTGCATGGCTGCAGATTGTTTTCTGACCCATTCACATGAGCACTTCTCA
>NW_005227356.1:0-224 GCF_000412655.1 Myotis brandtii
TATATAATTAAAGTTAGATGGTTGTGTTCTAAATTTTCTTTTTATTTAATAAGCACTGAATTATATTAGTTTTATAATTCCAGCATCGTCTCATCTCAACAATACAAGTCCAGATTATGTGCTTAATAAAATGTAGCTCTTTTTCATTACAAAGAACTTAGCTTTATCAATAAATAATTTATAATTCCAGTTAAATATTTGAAATTTGTTCTGAAAGAATCTTA
>NW_005227357.1:0-224 GCF_000412655.1 Myotis brandtii
GCTGACCCAGGAAGGCTCAGAGCAGGTCCCACGGGCGACACAGCAGAGGGGGCATTTCTGAGCCCACAGCCGGCCCCTCCCCACACCGTGGGCGTCCCTGCCACCTGCACTGTGTGCACCGGTCCCTGGGTCTCGCGTGGCCGGAGGACTCAGAGCCCCAGGCTGGAGCGGGCCGGGGGCACCACCTGCCCTTAGACCAGTGATGGCGAACCTATGACACGCGT
>NW_005227358.1:0-224 GCF_000412655.1 Myotis brandtii
GGTGGGATGGTGGAGCAGGTGAGGGGGTGGCGCCAGGACAAGGTGGGGTGCCAGGTGGGGTTGCAGGGCTGCGAGGCTG
The DNA here is from genome assembly GCF_000412655.1 of Myotis brandtii. Classification (NCBI taxonomy): domain Eukaryota; kingdom Metazoa; phylum Chordata; class Mammalia; order Chiroptera; family Vespertilionidae; genus Myotis; species Myotis brandtii. The sequence goes on from NW_005227358.1 coordinate 80, forward strand.
GGAATGAGCTGGGGCCAGATCTCTGCAGGCCACCCCAAGGGACCCAACCCAGGCACGAATTCATGCACCAACCTTTAGTCATGGAAAATGAGCTGTACCTCACACTTTACATTTACTTTGGTTAACTCTTTATAATAGTTTTGAA
>NW_005227359.1:0-224 GCF_000412655.1 Myotis brandtii
CTACCACCTTTGGTCTGTGAGCTCCTCAAGGGCAGAGTCTATGGTTACTATTCATCACTTACTTCATTATCACTATTGTTGTTAATAAATTAACATTCAGTTATTTTGAAAACATACCTTCTGCTTCCAATGATGTCTAAAACTGATACCAAGCAATTTCTCTGTGGGCCTGAAACCAACCTTTCTATTTTTTTGTTTTGTTTTTGGTTGTTGTTGTTGTTTTT
>NW_005227360.1:0-224 GCF_000412655.1 Myotis brandtii
AAGAGGTTTATTCAAGTGCTGGTCGCCTGAGAAGCTGAGGGCCTCTCGTTGCAAAGCCCATCACGTCCTCTCAGTGCAGGCAGAGGCATTTATAGGGTCAGAGAAGCAGGACAAGTAAATCGAGGGGAGGGGGCTGGAAAGTTCCTACATGAGGTCAGCACGGTCCCTGCTGAGAAGGACCTTGAAGTGGGTCAAGTGAGGGTCTGGTGTGCGTCATCATGGTC
>NW_005227361.1:0-224 GCF_000412655.1 Myotis brandtii
CTTTTCTCTGACATTCCCATTACACATATTCTTGGATATTCTTTTCTGTCTTTTTAGTCTTTGTTCTCTTTGTTTTTTGGGCTTTTTTTAGTTCTGGATGTTTCTATTGATATATTCTGTAGCAGATGTTCTTCCCTCAGACATGTACAGCCAATTAATAAGTGTAACAAAGTAATTCCTCATTTTCATTACAGTGCTTTTTATCTCTAGCATTTCTTTTGGTT
>NW_005227362.1:0-224 GCF_000412655.1 Myotis brandtii
CATCAGTATGGGATGAAGTTGGGATCCTTGGTTTTCCCAGTCCCTGCCTCCCTCTTTCTTCTGATCTCTACTATTCCTCCCTACATATATATTTTACTCCAATCATTCTCTAGCTTCTTATGGATACCTGAATGTATCATGTTGCTTTATGCCAGCTTGCCTTCACTTATTGTAATATTTCTCTATAGACACTGTAAACACAAGTAACATCAACTGCGGCTTAA
>NW_005227363.1:0-224 GCF_000412655.1 Myotis brandtii
CCAACAATGTGATTAAAGAATCTGAACTTTGGACTATCATGTGGCCAATGATTTATTCAATCAGACCTATGCAATGAAACCCCAGGAAAAGCTCTGAACATCTAGGCTCAGTGAGGCTTCCTGGTTGGTGAACACACTTGTGTACCTGGAAGGTGATGCACCCTGACTCTATGAGAAAAGAGTATGGAAGAGTATGGAAGCTCTGCGTTCCCTTCTGGACTTCA
>NW_005227364.1:0-224 GCF_000412655.1 Myotis brandtii
TATTTTGAGTTAAATGATAACAAAAATGTACAATATAATTTTTCAGATGCAGCCAAAGCAGGCTTTATAGAAAAATGGTAACTTTAAAAATCCTTATATTAAGAAACAAACTTTGCCCAGCCAGTGTTGCCCAGTGGTTGAGTGTTGGCCTATGAGCCAATTACTAGAATTAAGTTATTGACTAACCCATCATGGAAACCTTGTGCCAGCAAGTGGAGAGTATG
>NW_005227365.1:0-224 GCF_000412655.1 Myotis brandtii
GAATATATTTTAAAATAAAAATAACTAAACTGAAAAGGGAACCCAGCACCCGCAGGATGAGTGACGGCTAAGGAGCCGGTTGGCAGCAACAAGACGGAGGGTTTGCGGAGTTCAGGCCGACTGTGCCGCCTCGTGTCTGAGCCGCATCTCCTCAGCCCCCCGCCCCCTTCCCGCTCTTCCGGCCCCCGAAGCGGGAACTCACAGGATGCCGGGGTCCGCACCTG
>NW_005227366.1:0-224 GCF_000412655.1 Myotis brandtii
GCACAGCCCACCTATTAATTTGCTGTGTGCCTAGGTAGCCTCAACTCCTAAACCCATAATTTGGATTAAATCGGGACTCTGGCAGGATTCCAGTAAGCCAGAGGCCTCCCAGGAGGTGGTACCAGGGCAGCTGCAGAAGGGCCACGAGAAAGATGGGCAGGCGAGGGCCCTAATCCCTGCTCCAATCAGAGCAGCCCTACTCTCATCTCTATCAGATATTAGGC
>NW_005227367.1:0-224 GCF_000412655.1 Myotis brandtii
TCTGAAATCAATAAAAAATATTTAAAAAAATAAACTACCAATAATAAACTCATTACATGTTCCATAAATGATAATTTTCATAAAAATAACCGCATTTTCCCAAAAGAAAAAAAGAGAAGTACTGTTTTACAATTTTACAAATGTCTTTAACGTCTGGCTAAATAGCAGGCAACTGGATCCTCATGTCTGTTTTGCATTCCCTGTTTCAATCACACACAAGTAAC
>NW_005227368.1:0-224 GCF_000412655.1 Myotis brandtii
TATCAGTCTATCTCACCCATTGATTCTGAAAAACATTATATAAAAGGATAATATACTCTACTGTATTGACATTTTTATGTGAATGGAGGTTAAAAGCATCAACCCTGACATATTACAATTATTATTTTTAAAAGCCAATCTCTTAATTCCAATTAGAAATTACACTCATAAGATGGCAGATCATATGTTCTTCAAAACTTGTCTTAGGAGAAACCTCATTGTGT
>NW_005227369.1:0-224 GCF_000412655.1 Myotis brandtii
AGTCGTTTTGAGCACGTCTGCTCTTCTGCATGTGGTACTGAGAACTTCCATGTTTATTTCATCAAGTCTGTGCGGGGACTATTGGACATAAAGGACATGCAGCTTATACTTGTCTCCTGCAGATGCTGGTGCCACTGACTCCCCAGGGAGTGGTTCCACTCTCCTCCTCTGTACAATGAGCGCGTAACGGCACCAGCCTCACAGCACTGTTTTAAGACGATGCC
>NW_005227370.1:0-224 GCF_000412655.1 Myotis brandtii
CTCATCTATATTATAAAAAGCCAGTGGCCCTAATGCCGTAACGACCAAACGACTGGTCACCAGGCGTGCATGGAGCACCTCTCAGTCTCTCCCCCGTGACCCACTGGCTCCGATTGCAGCAAGGCTGGCGGCCAGCAGGCGCAGCGAGGTGGGTGTGGCGAGGCGCGCGCGGGTGGGTGAAGCTGCATGATTTCGCACGCTGGGCTCTAGTCTTCCATAACAGT
>NW_005227371.1:0-224 GCF_000412655.1 Myotis brandtii
GGCCTCTAGTACATACATATATATTAAACAAAGGCCATGCGAGCAGGTGGTGGGGCGGGGGCTCAGGACCGTGGGCCTGGCTTCCACTCTCCCGCTGTGTAACCTCGAGTGAGTTGCTTTAATGGTTTGTGTTCCAGTTTCCCTGTTTATAAAATGTCAGAATTGAATGATGACCCCAAACCTCACAGGAGACTCTTCGATGCTGTGAGCTTTTGACATGGGCC
>NW_005227372.1:0-224 GCF_000412655.1 Myotis brandtii
AGGTATTACCATCCCATTTTATGGATGTAACAACTAAGGTTTAAAGAGCTTAAGCAACTTGCCCAAGGGGCACACCGCTTGTAAATGGTGCAAAAGCCAGGGATCCCCACTCAGGCCTGAAAGATTACAAAGCCTGTCCTCTTCCCCTCTGTCAAAACCCCAAGGTCAGTCCTGGGATATAAACCTACTGGATCCTGAGGTTTAGGAGTTGCTTTATCTTTGAG
>NW_005227373.1:0-224 GCF_000412655.1 Myotis brandtii
AAATCTGTTTACAGCTTAAACCGACCCAAAGCAGCTCAGTGGAGATGGAGTCCCTAACCTGAGGCAGGGAGAGCGCAGGCCGCGTGCCCCGAACCGTTCCAGAGGGCTGCCGACATCCCGGCCCCGCGAGGCCAGCGTTTCTGGCAGCAAGTTCAGAAACGATGAATGGTGTGTGCGCCCGTTTCCCTTTTCTTCTAAGAGAAAACGTCCACTCACTGTCAGAG
>NW_005227374.1:0-224 GCF_000412655.1 Myotis brandtii
TTGCTCGGTGGACGCGCCCCCCTCCCCACTGGGCCCCCGCACCTCCTCTCCTCCAGGACAGCCCTCACCCCGTCGGAGGGGGGACACAGGGGGGAAAGAGGGTGCTTTCACCCAGGGAGGCAACGGGTGGTCCCCCGTGTCCAGACCCCAGGAAGGAGGTGGTGACGCACAAGGCTCTCTCTGCCGCATTCCCAGGCGGAGGCTGACCGGGGACGCGGGCCAGG
>NW_005227375.1:0-224 GCF_000412655.1 Myotis brandtii
GAAGAGGAAATTAGATATATGAACAAACCAACAGAGATTAGAACAATAAATCAATAAAGCAGATAACGAAGATCAATTTTTAAAAGGGGGTAAAAGGAAAGGGAAAAACTAAAAAGGAGAAAGGAGAAGAAAAATGGAAGAAAAAAGAGAAGAGAGGAAGATAAAGATGCAAATAATAATAATAAGTAAATAAATGAAGTGAAGTGTGTGAAAGTCCATGGCCA
>NW_005227376.1:0-224 GCF_000412655.1 Myotis brandtii
TTTTAATTTGCTATTCTCTTCCAATCTTTAAGTATACCTTTTACATTACTGTAAATAGTTATAATATATAATTTTCTAATTTGCCTTTTCAAAACTTAACATCATTATAAAGAATTTCCAAGATCTATAATTCTACAGTGATTGCTATTATAATTTTAAATGACTGTCTAATATTACATCTAGTGTTTTGAAATGTATTAAACATGTACTTGAAAAGGCATTTT
>NW_005227377.1:0-224 GCF_000412655.1 Myotis brandtii
GGCTGGGACACAGGATCTTGGGATTGAGGTTGGGGTGAGGACGGGGTCCCACCGGGACAGTCCATCCCTGCTTCTGGCTGCCCGTCTGTTCCCCGAGCCAGCAGGAAGGCTGCCATGGAGACGGGCGGAAGGAGGTCCTGGGAGGCTGGGAGGGTCCCGGGGGGCTGGGAGGGTCCGGGGGCTGGGGACAGCGCTCCTCTCTCCCACCGCAGCATCCACAACGG
>NW_005227378.1:0-224 GCF_000412655.1 Myotis brandtii
GCTGATTGTGTGGTAACATGTACTTGAAGACTGGTGACGTGTCAGAAACCTATCATAGATCCCTTATTTGTGTCACTGCAAGGACTGAATCAATAATATTTTACATTACATGTTAGAATTTACATGTGCTTAGGTTTTCATATGTCTGAGAAAACTGTTAAGTTCTACTTACTTGCACCAACAGATATATATATGTATGTACGTTCTAGGGGAAGTATTTTAGA
>NW_005227379.1:0-224 GCF_000412655.1 Myotis brandtii
GGAAATGGAAATAAATCTCTCCTCTGGTTCTCTTTTGTTTTCTGCTCATTGTGGCCTCCGGGGTATTTGATGGAGTGTTTTGGAGACCTGGTCAAAGTTGGATTGTGGATACGCAGAAGGGAGCATAGGAAGGGGTCTTGGAAGGATGGCGTTTGTTCAGAGTCAGGATGAGAAATTGTAAAGCTTCGGAGGTTTGGGGGTGTGAGGCATTTTATGAGTTCAAT
>NW_005227380.1:0-224 GCF_000412655.1 Myotis brandtii
TTAGAAGTCCAGCTTGGACCAGGAGGCTGAGGTCACTGAATAAGGATGGAGGGCCATTGAGAGAACCTGGTCCCATCAGCCTAAATTGCCCACCTCCCTGCTCTGGGCGACTGTTCTGCATTTCTTTCATCACACCTAATCCTAACTCTGCTATACTTACACTCAGGAACACCCACCTGTCCCCAATCCCTCAATTTCTGTGAGCCTCTTCTTTTTATTTATTC
>NW_005227381.1:0-224 GCF_000412655.1 Myotis brandtii
AATATCTATTTTCTGTGAGTTACCCTAAAAGTTTTAAACAAAATGACCTCATAGTTTCTAAAAAGATTATTATTTACCTAAAATGTGCTAGTAGCATCTTGCCCAGCCATAAAGCAATAAACTTCTCAATGATCTTAATTTTGACATTTGAATAAATAATGGAAACTTTTCTATTTTAAGGGTAAGTGTCCCATCAATTGGAATTAGTACCTTAAAAAAAAAAA
>NW_005227382.1:0-224 GCF_000412655.1 Myotis brandtii
TCTCCAACTAGGCCCGCTTCCTAGGTGGGCTCTGACAATACTGTGATTCTGTCCAACACTTATACAGCGGTGATTTCTAAACCTACATGTTTAACCTACATATCTACCCACCTGCGGCACATTTTCACTACAAGGTTCACAGGCATTCCACAACAGCCTGTCCCATCTGAACTCATTACAGTTGACTCTTGAACAATGCAGGGAGGTTAGGGGCTCTGACTTCC
>NW_005227383.1:0-224 GCF_000412655.1 Myotis brandtii
GAATTTGTACTGCTGCTACAATTTCAAGAATGGAATTGCAGACCTCGTATCCTCACAGAAGCATACTCACTGCGGGAGAAATGGTCAGAGTTGAATCCCTTATTTGCAAGAACCTTCTCTGGGTCAGATTTTTAAAGTAGCAAGAAGGTTACTGTGTCCCAAACTGTTATGTCTTATTTCCTATTGTAACTGAAGGATATATTACTTTTCATGGTTGACAGAAT
>NW_005227384.1:0-224 GCF_000412655.1 Myotis brandtii
CTTGCTGTGTTAGTGTGTACAAGGAATTTTTAGATTGCTAGCCAAAGGGCCATTGTATAAGCATGTATAATATAGTGAGAATAAAATAGAATGGAGCTCATGAACATGGGCACTGGAGTAAGAAGTCAGAGGTTTAAATTCCATCTCTACCAGTTGCTGGCTATGAAAAAAATTCCTTTGTATCTCGGTATCCTTTGTATCTTTCCTTTTTATCTGCAAAATGG
>NW_005227385.1:0-224 GCF_000412655.1 Myotis brandtii
TCTCCTTCCCTGGGCCCCTCCTGTGACCCATAAAGCCATGGGGAGCATTGGGTCCCCCCGAGGTGCCCCAGGCCATGGTTCTGAGGGCTGACCTGGATGCACTCAGTCACCAAGGGCATCGGGAAGGCCGGGGAGGGACCCCCGCTGACTCTGATGAGCAACCCTGCCGGGCAGACTGGACCCTGGCTCCAGCCCTGTGGTCTCCGCAGTGACTGGTCCTCCAG
>NW_005227386.1:0-224 GCF_000412655.1 Myotis brandtii
AGGGCAATCAATCAAGGGGCTCTGCAATAGATCACCCCCACAGAGGGAGGCCCAGGCTACCCAGTGGCGGCACTGTGGTAGCTGGGCGGGGCCTCCCTATGCAGGGGCAACCAATCACAAAGCCCCGGCCAGGTGGGCAGGGCCTACCTCTTTGGGCCAATCGATCGTGGACCCCCACAATCGATCGCCCCAAAGAGGGAGGCCTAGGCTACATAATGAGTGAT
>NW_005227387.1:0-224 GCF_000412655.1 Myotis brandtii
GTGTGCTTGACCTGGCATGCTTCCCCTCGGGTCCCTCAGGTCCCTTGTCCCACCACAGTCCACTCTGCGTGGTCAGTGGGATGACAGGACCGCACTGGCCAGTCCGAATGTGAGGTCTGAGGCACCATGGTCTCAACAGGAGCTGCACATGGGGTAGGGGTGGCTCTCACACATGGGTGGGCACACGCTCACATATTCACACACCTCCTCACACTCATTCATGA
>NW_005227388.1:0-224 GCF_000412655.1 Myotis brandtii
TACTTATGTCTCTCCCAGAAGTGGAGAATCACACCCACCCCTAGATTCTCCTGCAACTTAATAAGGACATATAAAGTGCATAGAACAGTGCCTGACACACAGTGGGCAAATGCCTGATAGATGTTAGCTGTAATCATGTACTGATGCTGAAAGTTCCAGGAAAATAACGCGTCCAGTAGCTTCTCCCCCGGGCTGCTAAAGATACTGAAAAACACATCCTTGTG
>NW_005227389.1:0-224 GCF_000412655.1 Myotis brandtii
TAAGGACACATATGTAATACTTTAATCAATAAAGAGATAAAAATTTAAAAAAATGTCAAGGGAAAAATAAAAGAGAAGCTTTGAGACTTTATTCTAGATAAACATAAACTACCCAAAGGATGTCACCAATAGTGCTACCTTAATAAAATACCATTGTATTAAAAAAAATTGCATTATCAGCCTGCCTGCCTGGCTCAGTGGTTGAGCATCAACCTATGAATCAG
>NW_005227390.1:0-224 GCF_000412655.1 Myotis brandtii
GTTACTAAACAGAAGAGTAGAAGATAAGTGTCTCTATGTTTAAAGAGAGTTGTTGTATCAGTCAACGTTCTGACAGAAAGAAAAATCCACTCTAGGAATTTGGAGTGGAAAGAATTGTAAGAGGTGTCCCAGACTTCATCACAATCAGAATGGCTGGAAGAATAATATTGAAGAAGGCCACTATTGACTTTCAGTAAATTTGGAAGGGCAGGGACTGCAGGGAA
>NW_005227391.1:0-224 GCF_000412655.1 Myotis brandtii
GTTACTAAACAGAAGAGTAGAAGATAAGTGTCTCTATATTTAAAGAGAGTTGTTGCATCAGTCAGTGTTCTGACAGAAAGAAAAATACACTCTAGGAAGTTGGAGTGGAAAGAATTGTAAGAGGTTTCCCAGACTTCACCACAATCAGAATGGCTGGAAGAATAATATTGAAGACGGCCACTATTGGCTTTCAGTAAATTTGGAAGGGCAGGGACTGCAGGGAA
>NW_005227392.1:0-224 GCF_000412655.1 Myotis brandtii
GTTTAAAAAAATTACAGTCTCTCTCATGTAAGAATCTGGGGATCATTTTTGTATTGTAATTTAATTTCTAGTAATTCATGTTCTTTTCATGTGCTCTCTGAAATTTATTTTTTAAAGTACCAGTTTTCTTAAGTAGAAAGTGGAGTCCTTAAACAACTCCCATTAAGTGTGCAATATGTTAGGCACCGCCTGCCAACTGGTCATGTTTGGGGGTGTGGTTTTCA
>NW_005227393.1:0-224 GCF_000412655.1 Myotis brandtii
CTAAGATTGGCTCCAGAAGATACAGAAAAGTGAGTGTCAGAAACTGGTTGACCCCCTCCCTGCTCTGCCCTCCCACCAATGGCACCAGGACCGTGTGTAGGTCACTCTCACCGGGCCTCAAGGAACAGCCAGTTCTTTTTATCCAGCTGTTTAGGTCAACGTGGGAAGCCACATAATTCATTTTATTAGGCATAACCCTGCTCAAAACAGCTCTCAAAGAAACA
>NW_005227394.1:0-224 GCF_000412655.1 Myotis brandtii
TGAAGGCATCTGAAAGGCAGTAAATGCAGGCAGAAGCTTTCTCTGACTCCCCTTACCTGCCTAAGGACAGATCCTCCAAAAGGAACACAGTTGTCATAAATCCCCTCCCTGGGAATTTCATCAATGAGAGAAGAGTGCCTTTTGTCACAGGAGAGAAGACTAAAAGCCAACACCACACTCCTGACAGACTTTGTCACAAATTATCCTACTTCCCATTCTTTAAA
>NW_005227395.1:0-224 GCF_000412655.1 Myotis brandtii
GAGTTACATAGCTGTTGGCATGAATTTAACTGCTCAATAATGTCATCAGGGACCTAGACACTTTCTATATTTCCACTTTATTGTCCTTATTCTGTTGGCTTTCGTGTTCATGCCTGCCACATTATGGTCTCCGGTTGGTGCTGTGGGCTCATACTTAAGTCCAAATTCAAGACAGGAAGCCCGGCTGGTGTTTCTCAGTGGTTGAACATCAACCTATGAACCAG
>NW_005227396.1:0-224 GCF_000412655.1 Myotis brandtii
TGGGGCCTCAGTTTCCTCATCTGGAAAATGGAAACAACGATAACTCCTAAAGGGATGGCTGTGAAGTGGAGAAGTGAGGTTTGTAAAGAGCCTGGGCCAGGTCAGTGAATGGCCGGTTGGGTAAATTCCTCCACAGATAACGGTCTGGCCGCCCGGCCCATGCAGCACGGTACTTCCTCTGTAAGCAGCTCTGCAGATTTGCAGGGATTCTCCATCTGTGATTA
>NW_005227397.1:0-224 GCF_000412655.1 Myotis brandtii
TAATGTCTCCTTGGGAGGAATTTAATATTGAAATAACGTTGAGTGAGTCTCTGAGCTTGGAGGTGCCCGCCGGCCCTTTGCCGCGAGGAGCAGTTGTGCAAACGGGCAGGCGTCCAGGGGGCCGCCATACAGCACACGCACCCCGCACCCCCCTCCTTCCTGTGCCTCTTACTCCGCAGACTGCGCTGATGATCCCCGTCTCCGCCGTGTAGAACGTGTAGAAC
>NW_005227398.1:0-224 GCF_000412655.1 Myotis brandtii
GAATGACACCCTTGGCCACAACAAAAGAAGTGAATGGCGCCTCCGGAGTTGTGCACCCTGGTGGCCCTGTCTGTGTTCGCTTCTTAGTTAGTATCCATCTCTCAGAGAGCAGATGGAAACCATATGAAAGGTGACTTTAGCCAGCTTCCTTTCACCACCTGCATGCAGGGCTTGCTAACACTCGTCCGCATGCGCACTCTCTTTCTCTGCTTACCCATTGGAAA
>NW_005227399.1:0-224 GCF_000412655.1 Myotis brandtii
ACAGAAGGACTTAACACAGATGTGATGGAAAACAGAGAGAACAAGAGCTTTCCTCTCTTTCAAACAGTATATGATCCAGAAAAACATAAGGACCTTTTTTACAGTCAAGTTTTTAACTGTAAGGCAGATCAACCATTTATTAAATTATTTTTCCCTATGCTTGCTTATTTATTTTGTTTTAAAAATGTTTTATTCTTTTTTAAACTTTTTTAAAGTTTTTTTTT
>NW_005227400.1:0-224 GCF_000412655.1 Myotis brandtii
TTCCCCTGGCTGCTGGCACCGCCTTCACTCAGGCCCAAAGCTGCCTTTCTGCCTTCCCACACTGCCCACAGGCCTGGAGCAGCTGGGACAGTGCAGAATGCCTGCATCCCGCCCCACTCCTGGCCGCTCGGCACCTGTGTATGAAAATTAACCCGCCATATTTGGTGGGTTAATTTGCATGCCCACACCTGATTGGCTGGTGGGTGTCGTGAAGGTATGGTCAA
>NW_005227401.1:0-224 GCF_000412655.1 Myotis brandtii
GCCAGTGCACCCAGTGGTCAGCATCAGACCATACCAGATTGAAACTCTATATATCTATCAGCAACACACTCCAGGGGTGGACTCAGTGCATACCAAACCCCCACTGAAGCAAGTCCTACTCCATAGGGCTATCTCCTGCACAGCAGCTCTCTCACTGTAGTGCAGTTGGCTCTCACAGCAAATTAGTCTGGAGGTCAATTACTCCCAGTGACACCAACAGTAAT
>NW_005227402.1:0-224 GCF_000412655.1 Myotis brandtii
TTAAATAAAATTACAATGAATATGATAATTAAGTTGACCAAATCATAGAAAAACTCAATATATGAAAATAATACTTTTTATATCTGGGAAGAATAATTTTAAAATAAAATAACAAAGAAAAGATGGAAATATTTGATTGTATACATGTATATATACACACACAATTAAAATAAAACTTTTTCTGTAAACATTAATAAATAGAAAAGCAGAAATGTTCAGGCAGT
>NW_005227403.1:0-224 GCF_000412655.1 Myotis brandtii
CCTGACCCACAGTTAGTCCTCTTCTTGCTCCAATACTTGGCCTCTTAGGAAACTCTTCCCAGACTTCCATCCCACAATCCCACTAATGACTGGTTTCAGTGGAGACCAGATGTGCTGGGAGCTTCAAACCCTGAAGGCTGAGCTGCCACAAATCAGGCTTTCTCAGTCATTTAAAGAGCGGTCAGCAACGTCTGCAGCTTGGCAACTGTAGGTCCTGCCCAGCC
>NW_005227404.1:0-224 GCF_000412655.1 Myotis brandtii
AAGGGAGCATCAGAGAGGGAAGACTTGAGGAGGAGAACAGAGTGGAACTGAGGAGGAAGGCCCTGGTAGATTCTTCTTCCCCAAGCTCTGGCCGGGTTGTGATGGTCGAAATGATCCCAGAGCCAAAGCCTTTCTGTTTTTCTAGAAATAATATAGCCACAGCAATAGACTTAACTTTGTCAAGTGTCAAGCCTTGAGGCCAAAACAGAAAAAAGAAAAAAAAA
>NW_005227405.1:0-224 GCF_000412655.1 Myotis brandtii
AAATTAAAGATTGAAAAAAATAAATGTGTAATTGAATAGTTATAACTAAATAATATATAATTAGATAATTGCATGTAAAAAAGAATTTTTTAAAATAATTATCAATGTGGATTAAGCACCCAGGACAATACCTGGCCCATAGTGTGCACTTCATTAAATGACTGCTCTTTATTTAGTACTCTTACATCTGCTTGTCTCTCCACTAGAGATTCATCTTCCATCTC
>NW_005227406.1:0-224 GCF_000412655.1 Myotis brandtii
GCTGGGGCAACCAAGCCTCTTGCTTGCTCCAGCTCCAGTGGCTGCGGGCCGCCATCTTGATTGGGTTAATTTGCATATATTCGCTCTGATTGGCTTCTGGGTGTGGCTTGGGGTGTAGCGGAGGTGTGGACAATTTGCATGTTTTTCTTTTATTAGATTAGATAGTTTATATATACATTTTAATATATATACTTTATTATTATTTTTTTTAATAATAATAATTA
>NW_005227407.1:0-224 GCF_000412655.1 Myotis brandtii
CCTGTGCATCAGCCACCAGGTTACTGAATTCTTTAAACATTAGAATCCCATCATGTATAATAAAGCAGGCAGTAGATGGAGATTACATTGATCTCACAAAAGGGGGGTTTTAAAAAGTCCCTAATGTGCCCACCAAAAGTTCCAAACTGGCAAATGTGGTACATAAGACAGTAAGAACGGGGAGGGAAAAAAATTAAGAACTTGGTCTTCTTTGAGTTCAGTAA
>NW_005227408.1:0-224 GCF_000412655.1 Myotis brandtii
ATGTCCAATGCTCTGTCCACTGAGCAAAACTGGCCAGGGCTCACTGAGATATTGATTTCATTTCTTTCGGTTATAAACCCTAAAGTGGGATTGCTGAATCACATGACAGTTTCACTTTAAATTTTTTGAAAAACTTTTGTACTGTGTTCTTTCTTTCTCTTCACTGTGTTGCAGTAGGTTCAGTGATTGAACTCTTTTTTAAAAAAATATATTTTATTGATTTT
>NW_005227409.1:0-224 GCF_000412655.1 Myotis brandtii
TGGCAAATGCTCACAAATTCAGAGTTGACACAAGCCAATCATGAACCTGGCCTTAGGGGGGTGAGGGGGCTGCACTCAGAAGAGCATAACCCAGATTAAGGGGGGAAAAAGATAGTTTTTTAAGATGTTATGCTAGAACATAAGCTGTCATTGGTTCTCCACAAGGGATTTATAAGCAGGTCTTAACAATTCTATGTCTTGAGGTGGGAAATACCTAGGGCAAC
>NW_005227410.1:0-224 GCF_000412655.1 Myotis brandtii
GTTGTCCTGTGCACCAAAGGTTGCGGGTTTGATCCCTACAGGGCACGTAAGGGAGGCAACCAATCGATGTCTCTCTCTCCTTCTCTCTTTAAAAAACCAATTTAAAAAAAATCCTCAGGTGAGGCTTAAGAATTCTTTTCTTAAAAAAGGAAGGAGGAGCTGGAGGTAATAATTACTTTGCCCACTGCCATTCTCCATTACCATCGCCACTGACCCCAACTTTA
>NW_005227411.1:0-224 GCF_000412655.1 Myotis brandtii
GGTGATTTGTAGCTGAGAGAAACCAAATAATAAATTAATATCTTTTTAGAGGGATGTGGTAGGAAAGCTTCTGGAAAAGAAGGCAAGAGTGTGGCTTGTAGTCTGGCCCCTGTTACTTACCAGCACTGCAGATGTAGGCAGTCTGCTTGACCTCAGGAAACCGCCATTACCATGTAGACAGTAATGACTGTCTTGCCTAATTTACCTTCAGTGCACATCACATT
>NW_005227412.1:0-224 GCF_000412655.1 Myotis brandtii
ACTAGCCAGGTCTCCCCTTAATTATTTTAAATAACTATAAAGTGTGTGTATATGCTTCCTGCATATCCATATGAACTAGGGCTTGGTGCATATATTTTAACATAAATAAATACAACCTGTGACACAAGTTGTATTTGATTTACTGTTATACACTTGTAGGTAGCAGACCATTTACTATGCTCAAAAATGCTGCCAGTGAAACATGGTGCATGAAACAAGGGACT
>NW_005227413.1:0-224 GCF_000412655.1 Myotis brandtii
AAGTATTTCTTTTGCATCACAGTTCTGAGGAATGAATGTAAACCCCTCATGATGGGTTTTTCAATTCAGCACTGTGCACAGAACAGCTCCTCCAATGCTGCAGTGCAATTGCAAACAGCTAGTCAGCCTGTGGGTTACACCAAGAAAATACATGTAAACTCATTGACATTTGGCTCTGACCAACAACCAGGGACACACACACACACATACACACACACACACAC
>NW_005227414.1:0-224 GCF_000412655.1 Myotis brandtii
TTTCCAAGGGCTGGCTATATCTCAGACTTTTTGTTTTCTCTGAGATGCTTCTCCCCCTATAAAATAATAACTGGATATTCTGACAGCTAAATAAACTGTTTTCTTCTAGCTACACCCCAAATTTAGTGGGGCATCCTGTGTTTTATCACATGAGGTGGCAGAGACGGCTGCCAGCACTCTTAGACATATTTTATTAATGCAGCAGTGAGAAGGGGGCTTATTTG
>NW_005227415.1:0-224 GCF_000412655.1 Myotis brandtii
AACTTATAAGAACAAGAAGTACATTCTTTTGTCTTAAGCTATTGAGTTGACTTTTTTGGGGTTGGGGGAGTGTTTTGTTACTGCAGCATAACACCTTGCCCAGACTAATCAAATGGTTCTTGGGGAAGTAAGCATTGTAGTGTTTGAGTTATTCTGAAATCTGGAGTCATGTTTCTAAATGTATATGTTGGCAATATTATATTTATATATTTATTACTGTAAAA
>NW_005227416.1:0-224 GCF_000412655.1 Myotis brandtii
AGCAAGATTTCTAATAATTCCTATAAGCACATTTATGCAATATTGCATTCCAACATTATGTATGTGTATATAAACATGGATTTATGTAAACAAATACTTTATGTTAAGCACGGACATGGAAGTGAAAACACAGGGTGAAAGGAGGTGTTCAAATTTTAAACCACACACTCCTGCTTGAATATTTTTACAGTGTGATGTTGGAAAACAATTCTAACAGGAAAACT
>NW_005227417.1:0-224 GCF_000412655.1 Myotis brandtii
AAAACTGCCTAAGTGACTGTGCCATTCTACAATCCCATAAGTAATGCATCAGTGTTCCAATTCCTCTAAGTCCTTGCCTCCAACACTTGATATTGTCTTCCTTTTTTATTCTAGCCATCCTAACGAATGTAAAAACATATCTATCTCGTGGTTTTTATTAACATTTCCCTGATGACTAAAAATGTCTTTTTTCATGTGCTTATTAGCCATTTGCATGTCTTCTT
>NW_005227418.1:0-224 GCF_000412655.1 Myotis brandtii
TTTGGTGTTGTATCTAATAAATCTTTGCCTAATCCCATGTCATAAAGATTTTTTTCTATATTTTCCTTTGGAAATTTTATAATTTTAGGTCTTATATATAGGTTTATGATCCACTTTGAGTTAATTTTTATACGTTGTGGGATAGAGATCAGAGTTATTTTTACTTTTCTTTTCAGTGTATAGTCACGCAATTGATCCAGCACAACTTGTTGACAGGATTATCT
>NW_005227419.1:0-224 GCF_000412655.1 Myotis brandtii
CTGGGTGATAATGATTATTATTATTATTTATGATAGAAAGCATTGAAGGACAAGCTTCTTGCTCATCTCTATGTATGATTTTGTAATATGCTGGTTTGCAGGGAGAATCGAGAAGAGTGCATGATAACCAGCAAAAAAATTGCCAATGTTCAGTAATTCATTCAAGATTTGTAGCTATTTTACTTGGGAAAGACAATAAAATCTTAAGTGACTTGATAAACATA
>NW_005227420.1:0-224 GCF_000412655.1 Myotis brandtii
GCCTATTCCCTGGGGGCATCCAGATGCCCTTCAGCAATTGGCTTCCCCAGGTCTTTGGGGATTTTTATCACAATTCAGGAATTCCTCCTAAACCTCCATTACTCCCAGTCTCACTAATCTCCATTTATACACACATACCATTGTCCTGGTGCATGAAGTTCGTGTGGGGGGGTGGGTCCCCTCAGTTCAGCTTGCACCCTCTCCAATCTGGGACATCCCTCTCA
>NW_005227421.1:0-224 GCF_000412655.1 Myotis brandtii
TCTTTGTCTTCCCATTTTTGCTTCTCTCAGGGTGTCTGGTTATGTGGTCACTCTCTACCACATTGACCGAAAGGCACATAATACAACTCGAGAAGACATAACATAGATGGAACAAAATGCAAATATATTCATGACACCGATGACCCCAATTAAGGTGACCACCAGAGAAAAGAGAATTAGAGTTGCGAAAAGAGTGCAAAAATGATACTGAGAAAAGGAAAAAA
>NW_005227422.1:0-224 GCF_000412655.1 Myotis brandtii
AATGACCTTCCAGATGTCCTTCTGGCTGACCTTTTGGTCGAAGCCGGGGCTGCAAGGGCTGAGGCAAGCCGTTGCAGCTGTGAGGACTGAGGCAAGCCACTGCAGCTGTGAGGGCCGAGCCCCTTGCATGAATTTCCTGCATTGGACCTCTAATTAGTTAATAAAAGAAAAATTTCTAGATAATTAGCAACATATAAATAATGCCAATTAATTACCATACATTT
>NW_005227423.1:0-224 GCF_000412655.1 Myotis brandtii
GTGCGGTGGCCATGGGGAGCGTGGATGGGGATGGAGATGCCCAGTTAGCAGCAAACTAAGGAAATGGCCGTGAGAACAGAGAGGAGGTCCCGGGAGGGAGGTCGGATCAGCAGGACCTCCGAGAGGATGGGGTTCATGATTTGAAGAAACGAGAAGATAGGAAGGAGTCAAAGGTGACTCCTCAGTTTCCAGCGTGAGCACCAGGGCGGTGCATGGAAGACCTG
>NW_005227424.1:0-224 GCF_000412655.1 Myotis brandtii
TATGTATAATAATTCCATTCTGTTAGTTGATACCATTAAAGTGTGAACATGCATACTTACTAAGTCTAAAGTTAACCATTACCTTTACCCTCCTCTTAAACTGTAAATCATGAGCATAACATATGGGTAAGGCAGTAAAACTTGGCAGTAAAACATATTGAAAATGGCAGTAGATAAATGGGCAAATAATATTTGAAAACTTTAAGGTGGGTTTTCAAAGCCTC
>NW_005227425.1:0-224 GCF_000412655.1 Myotis brandtii
TAAAATTCCCGTGGAGTCTCGTTGGCTTTGGGGCCTCGGGCAGAGAGGGGCTCCCAGGAAGGTCTTCTGTCCGGTCTGTCCTGCCTCCGGCCTAGTGCCTCTCCGGCCTCTTTAGCCCCGAGCAGATGGGGCTGGGATTGGATTCTTTGACGTCCTCCCCGTGGGAGGTGGTCAGGCTGCCCTGGGACTCCGTGGGCCTGGGAGAGGATTGGGGGGGGGGGGGG
>NW_005227426.1:0-224 GCF_000412655.1 Myotis brandtii
TTAAAAACATCGATGAGAGAGAAACATGGATTGGATTTGTCCTGCACATTCCCTACTATAGATCCAGCCACCACACTGTGCCCTGACCCTGAATCCAACCAAGGACATCTTGGTTCATGGGTCAATGCTCCACCACTGAGCACACTCCCTGAGCTGTGGGATGTAATGTAAATTTAAGCCAATGGAATTAAAAAGCAACAGCATAGTACTTATTACATATTTTA
>NW_005227427.1:0-224 GCF_000412655.1 Myotis brandtii
AAAAGCTACATTTGAAAAATAGGAAAGTACTGCAATCCAAGAGACAGTTACTATTATTTCAACTTAATTTTGTTTCTTATTTTTCTGCCTTTTCCAAGGATTAAGACTGAGCCTCCCCCGCCGCTCACCAATATATGCTCTTTTAAAAAGACAGAATTCCCTCAGTAAAATATATATGAGAACATTTCTTCCACCCACCAGCTATGATTCATTTATTACCCAGT
>NW_005227428.1:0-224 GCF_000412655.1 Myotis brandtii
TGGAATGAGAGGATAAAGGATGTTGATTTCTTGAGTTATACTATGTGGCAAAATCTGTGCCAGAGTTCAATGACTCTTAAGATTCATATTTACTGTGCTCAAGTGGCAAAGAGGATGCTGGCCATGGTAGATTCCAGGACACACACCGCCTAACCTACAGCCATGTCTCCAGGAGGGAGAATCTACACAAATGCCTCCAGAGGCCTTGAAGTTAGTAAAAATGA
>NW_005227429.1:0-224 GCF_000412655.1 Myotis brandtii
ACCACACGTTTGGCAGGAGAACTGATGGAATTTATTCGCCTAAATGACAACACAGAGTGGTAAGTGTGATGGGGTGGATTAGCCATGGGGACCGGGGAGGGAGGAACTCACTAAATGAGGGAGTAAAGGAGGCCAGAAAAGGCAGCCTGGAAGGGAGCCGGCAGGGCCCTTTGGGGGAGTGGCCTGGGAGCTCTCACCCTCATGCCATTTTTTCCAGCCACATC
>NW_005227430.1:0-224 GCF_000412655.1 Myotis brandtii
GTTCATTTGCTCCAGTAAAGAAGGCACATCTGAAGCAGCAGCTGCAACAGAACTCGCCCCTGATTAAGTTTCCAATGATTCGCGCTCATCCTTCAAGGCAGGTTAAAAAGTCAGCCATCACCACTGTTGGAGCAACTCCCAGGCATTCAAGCTGAAACATCAAATACATACTCCCTGGTTAGTGCGCCCGTGTCAGTAACTCCACCCGATCCAGCCAGTCTCAT
>NW_005227431.1:0-224 GCF_000412655.1 Myotis brandtii
CCCCATTGGGGCATATATCTAGGTTGTAGGTTCGACCACCAGTCAGTGTGCATATGGGAGGCAACTTATATTGAAGTTTCTGTCTCTCTCCCTTTCTCTCTAAAATTAATAAACATATCCTCACATGAGGATTAAAAACTAAGTTGAAGCATAAAAGTACCTTAGACATTATCTTGTTAATATACAGAGTGTCCCCAAAACTATATAACAGCTGATAGTTCAAT
>NW_005227432.1:0-224 GCF_000412655.1 Myotis brandtii
GGGATTGGAGTATGGTAGATATGGATGAATTTTTTTTTGCTGTTAAATAAATTGAATAATAAAAAAAAAACACAAAAAAACAAAGCAGAAATAAAACAGGTTGTGATGAGGATGTGAAGTAACTGCATATCTCATTTATTGCTGGTAGAAAGTGAAAATTAGTACACTGCTTGGGAAAACTGTTGGCTAGTATCTACTAAAGTTTGACACATTAAAATCAGCAG
>NW_005227433.1:0-224 GCF_000412655.1 Myotis brandtii
TGAAGAACCATGGACAGCGCTCTGAAAAAGGACACAGAGCGTCACTTTTCAGTGGCAACAATCACAAGGGCCACTGGTAGGAAATCAAAGTTGTCACTATAAAATTTTCTTCTAATCTCTTGTGGGCCGACGCGTCATCGAATCCTGCCCATCGCTGGTTGCTGGGTTTCAGAAGACAGCGTGAAATAGGAGTACTGCTCACACTACACGGCATGATTGCTGCC
>NW_005227434.1:0-224 GCF_000412655.1 Myotis brandtii
GGAAACACACTCCTGGGACTCCTGGTCCTCCTGCCTGCGACTGTCCTTGCATTCAGGGAACATGGGGGTGGGAGGGAGCTGTGAGCTTGCACCAGATCCCAGTCATGACACTGGGGAGTGACAGAACATTACTTGCCCCTGACCGAATTTTGCAGTTGAGGAAAGAGCGATCGGGAAGAATGGATGCGGGTGACACCAGAGGAGGACACAGGCCTCACACCATC
>NW_005227435.1:0-224 GCF_000412655.1 Myotis brandtii
AAGTGCGATCATGTGATACTTGTCTTTCTCTGACTGAAATATTTCACTTAGCATATTACTGCTATTTTGAGCCACTACATTTTGAGGAAGTCAGTAATGCAGCAGTACCTAACTGACCACTGGGGCTCCACTCGTCTTGTTTTGAGGCTTTGCACCAAGTGACCTGCTTACCTCACCACCCTCAGACCTCTGCAAGGAAATGAAACTTGCTTTTTGGATCTCCT
>NW_005227436.1:0-224 GCF_000412655.1 Myotis brandtii
TGCTCATTCTAGTAACTGGAATTCAATGAAGTGAAAGGAGGATTGGCATTGTGTGCTCTATGAAGAGCAAGCAGAGGACTTTTAAAATCAAAAT
The DNA here is from genome assembly GCF_000412655.1 of Myotis brandtii. Classification (NCBI taxonomy): domain Eukaryota; kingdom Metazoa; phylum Chordata; class Mammalia; order Chiroptera; family Vespertilionidae; genus Myotis; species Myotis brandtii. The sequence goes on from NW_005227436.1 coordinate 95, forward strand.
CATTAAAGTCCATTTCAGCACTGCTCTGATCTGAAGGTAGCATTTCCAAAGACTGCAGTCCATTACCTTTTTGGCCTTTTACCACTCCAGTCTTTTGATGTTACCAAGAAGATAGTAAGTTATGACGTAT
>NW_005227437.1:0-224 GCF_000412655.1 Myotis brandtii
GAAGGATAATAAACTAGGCTGCCAGGATCCTAAGAGCAGAGTGGGGCAGGGGGATGGGGGAATTTCACCTCACCTTATGCATGATTTCACGGTTTCCTTGTTTTAGAAGGGCGTTCCTCAGCCCTGGCCCGTGTCCCTGAGTCTGGAGCATGTCTGGGTTTACCTCAGTAAATTGCTGGCATGGACAGAGATGGTCACCTGATTGTACAAGCTAAGAAGGGGGC
>NW_005227438.1:0-224 GCF_000412655.1 Myotis brandtii
GAAGGATAATAAACTAGGCTGCCAGGATCCTAAGAGCGGAGTGGGGCAGGGGGATGGGGGAGTTTCACCTCACCTTATGCATGATTTCACTGTTTCCTTGTTTTAGAAGGGCATTCCTCAGCCCTGGCCCGTGTCCCTGAGTCTGGAGCGTGTCTGGGTTTACCTCAGTAAATTGCTGGCATGGACGGAGATGGTCACCTGATTGTACAAGCTAAGAAGGGGGC
>NW_005227439.1:0-224 GCF_000412655.1 Myotis brandtii
AGGGAGAAATATTAAACATTGTGGATCCCCCCCTCCCCCCCGGAACTGCTCACCAGTGAAGGAGTACCATTTAGGGTGTATGGTTCCCGAGCAGTCAGAAAGTGACTCTCTGCAGAGAGCCTCCAGATAAGATAAAGTGCTGTTTGATTTAAAGATGGGAACCTTTCAGATGTAATGTACCTGTAGTAGAGCCCATCGTGTTGAAAAACAAAGTAAGCAACAAC
>NW_005227440.1:0-224 GCF_000412655.1 Myotis brandtii
GAGGCCCATGAGGCCGTGCGGGGCCCGTGGGGAGGACACGGCCGTCTTCGCTCTGGCCTCATCCTCATCCTCACCTTCGCAGTCGAGGGAGCCAAGGCTTTTTGAGTTCTTCAACGTCTGCAACAGGGAAGACACGTGCGTCAGGCGCTGCTGGGAGGGCCCACAGGCACCCCGCCGACCCTGACGCACGTCCCCGAGTCACACGGGCGTCCTTGGTCCCTGCG
>NW_005227441.1:0-224 GCF_000412655.1 Myotis brandtii
CGGACACGGGAGGCCTCTCTGTTGCTGCCCCTGGACGCTATGCCCAGCAAATGAGTGGCCTTAAATGTACGTGCACACACACGAACGCAACGGGCCCTCCCATGCTCACACAGACGGCCAACCCTCGCGACTCAGCGAAGCCTGCAGGGATCCCATGCAGCGTGGCCTCCCCGCGGACAACCCGGTGGCAAACACTGAGCACCGCCAAGTGTGGCACATGCTTT
>NW_005227442.1:0-224 GCF_000412655.1 Myotis brandtii
TCCCTTCCTCTCTGTAAAAAATCAAATATATATATATTTTAAAAAGAGTGTTCAGGGATTGCTTCGCTGCAAGGTGACATTCGAGCAAAATCTGCAGGAAAAAGGGACCAGAGACTGGTAATGGGAGGGGGCCGCGAGGAAGAGTGTTCTGGTGGAGGGAGGGCAGCGCCTGGCCCTGCCGGCAGAGGGGCAGATCTGCTTGCAGATGGCGAGGTTCCAGAGCT
>NW_005227443.1:0-224 GCF_000412655.1 Myotis brandtii
ATATTAATACCTGCTCATGGTGTTAGAGTTGCCAGATGAAATACAGAACTCATGGTTAAATGTCAATAAACTACGATTACTTTTTGGTTAATGTACCAAATATTGCATGGGGCACACTTACAAGAAAAAAATTTTAGTTGTTTATTTGAAATTGAAATTTAAAATGGTAACCCTATATTTTTATGTTTAATATCTGGCAACCCTATACAGCATTGTTATGACAA
>NW_005227444.1:0-224 GCF_000412655.1 Myotis brandtii
GACAACAGTGGACAAGGGGACCCCAACTGCCCTGCCCCCGGAGGAGTTGGGGCAGCAGAGGAGCGAGCAGGAGGCCGGCCCCACAGACCCCATGCACGGCCCGCTATGCCGCTGTCTGCTCGCCTGTTTGCACTTACCTGCGTCTGGAGGCACTGGAGGCTCCGTGGGGGTTCCTGTGGGGGTTCCTGGGGGGGTTCCCGGGGGTGCCTGCCCAGCGGTGAGCG
>NW_005227445.1:0-224 GCF_000412655.1 Myotis brandtii
GAGCAGTTAGGACCAAACCCCCTGAGCAGCCTGTAATGAGACCAGAAGCATTACCCTGTGCACTCGGCCGGCACAGACCCCATACAGCACAAATGCAGAAGAGAGTAATTATTTTAAATGAATGCACAGTCTTGCTGGAAAGAGAAAACAGAGTAAGGTTTGTAGAGCAAGGCCTCCTGGGAGTGGCCCCTCACCTGGTCTCTGGTGGAGCCGAGCTGCTGGTC
>NW_005227446.1:0-224 GCF_000412655.1 Myotis brandtii
TTTAAAGGTTGCTTGTTATCTTATTCACCTTTGCATCTTCAGGAGCAAGTTCAATTATTTGTCCATATGTGTTCCCTGAAAAGGAACACCAAGACACATATATTGGGGAAAGAAGATTTTTAAAAAATTCCCCCTGTCATCTGTGGACTTAACTAATAAGATGCGAAGCTTGTTCTATGCTATATCTACAGGCAATCCCAGGTTAACGGAAGCTAGTGTACTCA
>NW_005227447.1:0-224 GCF_000412655.1 Myotis brandtii
AAACCTGCAACCCAGGTATATGCCCTTGACCGGGAATGGAATCCACAACCCTTGGTGCATGGGCCGACACTCTAATCACTTAGCAACACTGGCCAGGGCACATTTTCTTTATCTTAAGAAGTCCTTTGACTGAACATAGGAACAGGTGAAACCAGACAATGAATGGGTCTAGGCTGCCTGTCACTACTTGAGCCAAGTAAGTAGAGCCAGGGTTGAGTCATACA
>NW_005227448.1:0-224 GCF_000412655.1 Myotis brandtii
ACATGCCCAGAAGAAATACAGTTATAAATTGAATTGCATGACCTTTTTCTGTTCATCATCCCTGAATGCAGATGAAAGTCTCCACCCAGAAAATCCCTGTTTCAAACCATATAACCCAGGAGTTAGGGGGCATTGGCTCTCTCTACTGGCCCACTCCTCCTCATTAGAAATCTGTCTTCAATAAACACCACTTTGCTTTACTTTCATTTTCATTGACCTTAAAA
>NW_005227449.1:0-224 GCF_000412655.1 Myotis brandtii
CCTGGAATCGAAATTTTCCTATATGCCAAGAAATAAGTACATATTTATAATTATAATTTTACCATGTTATAATAAAATCAGTGCAGTTTTTAATTGCTCAAAGCTACCTGAAAATACTACAAACTATTGTTCTTCAAGATTTGTCCATTACCTGTACTTGTCACTTATTGTTATTTACGAAAAATTTTGCTCCTAAATGAGGAACACTTTAAAAGTAGGGTAAT
>NW_005227450.1:0-224 GCF_000412655.1 Myotis brandtii
AGGAGTTGGTGGAGGACCACAACACTGAGCTGACCACTGAGGAGCTCCAAGACCTTCAGAAGGAGCAGCAACAGCCAGCAGCTGAGGAGCACTCTTCAGAGGAGGGAAGGGAGGATATTCCTACTTCACTTATCAAGGGAATGCTTGGGAAATGGGGAGAAATGCAAAGTTTCATTGAGAAATATCACCCTGACAAAGAAGTAGCACACCGAGCAATAAACTTG
>NW_005227451.1:0-224 GCF_000412655.1 Myotis brandtii
CTATAAGTGAAAGATGAACTAGTCCTTAAAGTGTGAACGTTCTCTGATTTGATTGGGTGCCAAAAAGATTAAGTTCTTATTTTGAAAGGTCACCTGTTGTTGAAACCAAGACTGTGCCAATGATTAAGCTCTTGTGTAATCAAAAATAGCACAACTGAGATTACCGAATTTAGGTTTAAGAAGTAAGTAACCCATAGGTGCACAGTCCTTCAAATCATGTTGGA
>NW_005227452.1:0-224 GCF_000412655.1 Myotis brandtii
TGTGGGGCCATGGGACTAAGTTCTGGCCCATGGAATAGGGTCTACATTATGAGAGAAAATGGGATATCGTATGCTTAAGTGCTTCGTCATAATGAGCACTCCTATTTGAGACACATTTTTTCAAGAAAACTTTGCTCATTTAAAAAATATTAATATAAACAAAAAATAATAGTTGTATGGATTAAAACTGTATGTAAAGGACCTAGAATAATAAAAGCCAAATT
>NW_005227453.1:0-224 GCF_000412655.1 Myotis brandtii
CGCGCTGGGTTGCGCCGGAGGCTCTGGCTGCAACGGGTGCGCGGGCGGCTCAGGTCCCGAGACTGCGACTGCGAGTCTGATTCCGCTCGCTCCCAGGACCCGTGGTCTTCAAGCTCCGCGAGGCCACGGCTACGGTTTATAGGACCCCAGGCATTGGCTGGCGCTACTAGTGTGTGTGTGTGTGTTGGAGAGGGGGAGGGGGCGCAGAGCCGGGGGCGGGGCTT
>NW_005227454.1:0-224 GCF_000412655.1 Myotis brandtii
AAAAAAAAAAGAAAAGAAAATCCATGTCTTCTACCACAAATATTTACTCCAATTACTATGAAATCTTTAAAAAAAATTTTTTTAATGTGCTTTATTTAACATATCCAAAATCTTACCATTTCAACACATAATCAATAGCAAATGTGTTGTGATATCTTATTTATTTTAATTTTTTCTTTATTGATTGAGGTATTACATATATGTCCTTATCCCCCCATTTCCCC
>NW_005227455.1:0-224 GCF_000412655.1 Myotis brandtii
CCAGTAAATGAAGGTCAGAATTGTCAATATGTCTTAACTTCAAATCGTCATGGTATCTTGAATAAAATTCCAGTTTCCTATGAAACTCATGAAACACTTCCCGTACAGCTGCATTTTTCTGTATACCATACAACAAGGTCTTAGCATGAGAGGCAACTGAAATATGTCAACTTTTTTTTTTGTAAACGAAAAGATTCTAAATAATAGTGACATAAAACCTATTT
>NW_005227456.1:0-224 GCF_000412655.1 Myotis brandtii
GTGACTGGACAGGCAATCAGGGGATGGTGCCACCCCATCACCCTGCCATTGCCACCTGGCCTCCCTCTGCGGGAGGCAACCAGATGGGCCTATCAGAAGATGGTGCTGGGCCCCCTATTGCCCCTCCACAGTTGCCACTGGTTGCAGCCTCCCCTCCCCCGCAAGGCCATTCCCTCCCTCTGGCTGCTGGCATGCGCCTTGGCTGGCCTGGCACAGCCTGCTCA
>NW_005227457.1:0-224 GCF_000412655.1 Myotis brandtii
TATTTGTAATACCTTAAACAATAAAATTTTTTAAAAATAGTAAAGGATTTCCCCCTATCAGCTATATAAATTCTGGTTCAAAGCACTGCCTAACCTAAATGGCAAAGCAAATATGTTAACTTGTAGAATGCCAAGAAAAAGAAACTAAGTTCAGGTAAACACACTGATTACTAGTATACCTGTTTCCTAGATATCATGTTTATTGTTGGAGACACTTAAATGTG
>NW_005227458.1:0-224 GCF_000412655.1 Myotis brandtii
TGCTGCCCACTTAAGCCGCTGAGCTTAGGAAATGACTCTTCGCTGGCAGCAGGTCACTGTGTTGGCAGCAGCCCCAGCCCAGTAGCAGAAAATCAGAGAAGGGCACCACATAAACCTAAAGCTGCCCCATCTGTTGTACACAGGATGCGAGAGTGTCTGACATGTACAGCCTCGGCTGGTGGGACGAGTGCACCTGCTGACAGGTGTGGGACTTCGCTGAGCCC
>NW_005227459.1:0-224 GCF_000412655.1 Myotis brandtii
TGCCCACGGCGGCAGAGCAAACATCCACTCAGGAGGGGAAGGAGGGTGGCTGCATAGACCCTGGAAAGAGTGACTCGTCTGCCAAAGGCGCCTCCTGGGTCACGCTCGACCTTCCCTTGTTTCTGCCGTAAACGACTACTTGTTCTGAAGGGAGGCCGTGGCCTCCCTGAGGCTGCGATGAAGCCCCCTGCTCAAGGACCCAGGCTCTAGAATACACACCCCAG
>NW_005227460.1:0-224 GCF_000412655.1 Myotis brandtii
GCAACAATAAAATGAATTTATTGGGTCATATATTGAACTAACTAAAAAGTAATTGGTATCAGTCATGGCTGAATCCAACAGTTGAACCCTCTCTTGAATAGATTCTAGATACACGGGGCCAAGAGAACATCAGTAGAGCATAAACATGCGAGATGCCAATATGCAAGTTCTCCATATGTATGTGGCACACCCATTCTGCCTTTTAGCTCTAGGTATGAAATAGG
>NW_005227461.1:0-224 GCF_000412655.1 Myotis brandtii
TCGTTAACCCTCTGGGAGAAAGATGGGTAGCCAGTGGAGTGTAAGAAGTTCTCTTTTGACAAAAGTAATTGAGGAGGGAAGAGGACAAGCTTCCATCGCAGAAGAAACCCAAACAATGTAAATACAGCCCCGACCAGGGGGTGGACATAAATCCCTTCTCCCTCCTCCCAGCAAATAAGAGTGTGGGAGGAGGAAAGCGGCTGAAGAAACTGGGCCAACACCAC
>NW_005227462.1:0-224 GCF_000412655.1 Myotis brandtii
ACGCAAGCACCGCCCTGCCCAGTGTCACTGTCGCTCAGTCTCTGCACAGAGGCAGGTACCTGGGGGCAGGGGAGGGCCTGCCGAGAGCAGCCCTGGGGACACGGGGGACTGGGTCACCTGCCGGGGCAGCCCAGGCAGCCCAGTGAGGGAGTCACGTTACAGCAGCCGGCCCTGCGGGGGCTGTGGCCGGGGCCGTGGGGGCAGGGCCTTGGCCCCTGGAGCTT
>NW_005227463.1:0-224 GCF_000412655.1 Myotis brandtii
TACTGAGACTGTTTTTTTCTTCCTCGGTTGAAGTGCTGTTAGCTCTCTGGGGAAGTCTTTGCCTCACACTCCTGATGGTACTTTTAATTTTATACTTTCTTGGGTCCTAAGGTTCCCTTGAGGAATCAACGTTTGTACCAAAAACCACCCTAGGAACTTGAACAGGCAGGGAGACAGAAAATCTCATTTCCATCCTTGGTTCTGCCCCAGACCTGGCTCCCTCT
>NW_005227464.1:0-224 GCF_000412655.1 Myotis brandtii
ATTTATTTTTGTGCACTGGCTACTCTGCTCTATATCTGCTGGAGAGCGCCCAACGGATTGGCTCCCAAATTAGTCTCACCCAGTCTAATAGACTTTTATGTGCAAATCTCATATGTAGATCAATAGCTGGCCCATGAGTGGGCCCCATGGGGTGCAATGCTCAGCCTGGTCCAATCAGGAGCTCCCCTTGTGCAAAGGCTAGTTCAGTGCTGCTTCCTTTACTC
>NW_005227465.1:0-224 GCF_000412655.1 Myotis brandtii
TGTGCAGAAGCTTTTTATTTTTATGTAGTCCCATTATATTTTAAAATGTACATTAAGAGTTTTTTTCTAATAGAAATCAGAATGAGTTTTAAACAAATATCTACAAGGATGGAAGGGGGTATACAGCAAGTACATTTTCAAATAATATTTGGTTATTTTCACAATTCAGGTCCATATCAATGTATTTAGGGAGGGAGGAAAGGAAGGAAGGAAGGAAGGAAGGA
>NW_005227466.1:0-224 GCF_000412655.1 Myotis brandtii
TGGGAGAGGTACAAGTGACTTTTGACAGACTAAGGATCCCTTTTTTTTTTAATTTGGTAAAATATATATATCATATAATTTACAATTTTACCACATTTAAGGTTATAGTTCAGAAGTATTAAGTACAATCCCATCACTGTCACCATCCACAGAACACTTTTCATCTTCCCAAACTTTGTACCCATTGAACAAGAACCCCCAACCCCCAGCCCCCAGACCAGGTT
>NW_005227467.1:0-224 GCF_000412655.1 Myotis brandtii
CTCACACCTGGATCCATCCTGCTCCCTGGCTGGTTGCCCATATTTGGACAAGAAAATCCACATTACCACACTCCATCCACAGCTTCTGAAAGGCCTGTCTTCCTGGAATGACCTCTGTGGTCATTCCTTAGGTCCAGGAATGTGCACACCAATGAGGCTCTCAGAAGAGAAGACAGAGGTCCAGGGAGTAGGCTTGGCCCACTGGACAGGGGACTCTAAAGTCT
>NW_005227468.1:0-224 GCF_000412655.1 Myotis brandtii
AACATCTAAAATTCTTTCTGAAGACCTGACAGGATTCCGCTGAGTGAGAAGATTAATGGAAAGAAAACTGCATGGGAAAAGGCTGTAGTGGTTGTTACCATGACTTCCTGTCTGCTTATGAGGAATTAAAAAAAAGTAATTAATAGTAATTGTGAATTAAATGCATAATTCATGAATCCAGAAAAGTTGATCCTTAGCTAAATGGATAGTGTCCTAATTCAGGG
>NW_005227469.1:0-224 GCF_000412655.1 Myotis brandtii
ATTTTAAGTGTTCCCTTCTGCCAGCAGCCCTGTGGGAACTCTTCCACACTCGCAGATCACGCTGGCCCCAAAGGCCGAAGTCTTTGTGGGGCGCAGACCTTCCCACACATACTCCTCTCCCCAACCTGAATTGCCAAGCACACCTTCAGGCGAGACCTGACCTTTCCGTGAGAAGCATGGCTCCATGTAGTCGCGCTGTCCCAGATCCGGTGTCTCTGGGTTAG
>NW_005227470.1:0-224 GCF_000412655.1 Myotis brandtii
AGCTATAAACATTTCATTATTACCACAATCTAAAAAGTTTTAAAATAATTTTTAAATATCATCAGTATTCTTCAGCTTTCCATTTTTTTAAGTTTGTTTGAATCAGGATCCATATACAGTCCACAGACAGGAATTTTCTTTTAAAATCTTTTCATCTGTAAGGTTCCCTTCTGTCTGTCCCCCTACTATTCCCTTCTTCCACCACCTCTCCTTTGTGGAAGAAA
>NW_005227471.1:0-224 GCF_000412655.1 Myotis brandtii
TAAAGAACACCCTGGAAGGATTCAACAGTAGACTAGAGGAAGCTAAGGACCAAATCAGTGAGTTAGAAGATAAGGTAGGAAAAAACACCCAATCAGAGCAGCAATTGGAAAAGAATTTAAAAGCAGGTGGCGAATTTAAGGGAGCTCTGGGACAACATGAAATGAAGCACCATCCTCATAATAGGGGTACCAGAAGGAGAAGAAGCTGAGCAAGGAATAGAAAA
>NW_005227472.1:0-224 GCF_000412655.1 Myotis brandtii
TGTCTTTAACTTTGCTATGCTAGAAACTTTGAAATGGAAGTCACTTGGGTCTGTATTGGCCTCTGATTGTTCCTAAATATTTTTATTGTCCTCACTTTAGTTGAAAGGAGACAAAAGGAACCTTGAGAGGCTCAAAATATTTTGTCCCAAAGCTAGTACCTGAGAAGGCTTGGCATTTACTCTTATCCTATAACTAGAGGCCCAGTGCACGAATTCGTGCATGG
>NW_005227473.1:0-224 GCF_000412655.1 Myotis brandtii
CAATGGGGTAGAGAGAGTCTATTCAATAAATGGTTTGGGGAAAATTGTTCAAATACATGCAAAAAAATGAGACTAGACCGCCTTCTTATATCATACATAAGAATAAACTGAAAATGAAGTAAAAATTTAAATGTTAGACTAGAAAATATAAAAACTCTAGAAGTAAACATAGGCAATAAAATCTCAGACATTACTTGTAGCAATATTTTTTTGAATCTAGCTAC
>NW_005227474.1:0-224 GCF_000412655.1 Myotis brandtii
AACCACAACCTTTTAGTGTATGGGACAACACTCCAACCAACTGTGCCACCCAGCCAGGACCAGAAAGTGCTTTTAAGTTTAGTTCTGTCACTAAGCAGCTATGTGACTTTAGAGCAATTTCTCACCTAGCTAGGCTTCAATCTCCCTTTTATAAAATAAAAGAATAGGATCAATTAGATATTCTCAAAAGGACTCTTTTGTGCTCACATTCCTTGTATATGATG
>NW_005227475.1:0-224 GCF_000412655.1 Myotis brandtii
ATGGTTGGGGGTCACCACAGCATGAGGAACTGTATTAGAAGGTTGAGAACCACTGATTTAGCCCATAACAGCTTCTAACAAGTAAAAAGAAAATGTTGAGCTTCTTTATGGGAAGGAGCCACATGTAATAAATGTTCAACATATAACATGTTTAATATAAAAGTATATGTAAATATACACATTTGATATATATATTATATATGCATCTTTCTATATATCTAATC
>NW_005227476.1:0-224 GCF_000412655.1 Myotis brandtii
CTAAGCTGATAGCAATGGTGGTTGTAGCTACTTTATTGGAGCCATTTTACTTATCTAAATCAGTCAGTCTTCAAAAGACCTCAACAAAGAAAATATTTTTGTTATTGCAATTTTTCAGATAAAAAAACTAAGAAAGGTCAAGTCACATGGCCTGGATTGCGGGCAGACTAGAGCCAGAATTACACCTTCTCTGCACAGTTTCTCTGGAATATTGGCATCACTGA
>NW_005227477.1:0-224 GCF_000412655.1 Myotis brandtii
AGGACTGGAGGGGGACTGTGTAAAGCATCTCTTTGCTATGAAACAAGTTTTCATAGTTCTTAGAAACATTAAAATATACTGTTTGCTGATGGTATTGTGATCGAGTGAACACTCAATCAGGTATGCCAAAAGGTTAGGGAGGTAATAGGTAATTTAACCTCATGAAATGCTCACCCCACCCCTACTCCATCCCTCAAATATTTACATTTTCAGTGTTTCCTTTC
>NW_005227478.1:0-224 GCF_000412655.1 Myotis brandtii
CCCGCCCCTCAGCCCTTCCCCCATCCTGAGCTGTATACGACTGGAGAATGGGCAGCTGGGTCTTGCTTTTCTTGGCTCCTCAGGGGTTAGTCCTGTCCAGATACGATGAAGGGTCGATGAATAGGTGGAACTGTCAGTATGGGATTCAGGCATTTAGTGAACTGATGGGGGGAATATGAGGAACCAGGGGGCCCTTCAGTTGCACTGTTTACTCCCCTTCTGAA
>NW_005227479.1:0-224 GCF_000412655.1 Myotis brandtii
TGCAAGTGAGTCAGTGCTTGTGTCTTACCAAGCCAAGCCCTTCACAGGCAGGGAGAACTGTTGTGCTACCCGACCCGGGATAATATTGGCATCTGAGAATTTTGTCTAAGTCGTTGCCATGTGCTTAGAAGTCCACGCAGCGCTTTTAAATCAGATGGCTCTGTCCTCTTCATCTATTGTTTTCTCCTCTGGCTTTCTCGGTGTCTTTATTTGCATTCCATTTT
>NW_005227480.1:0-224 GCF_000412655.1 Myotis brandtii
CTGACTTCACAATTTGTTCCTGTCGGGGGAGTTGCTCATGGGCTGCAACTGATGATCTGTTTCCCCTCTTCGGCTGCCTCCATACACCTGCCCTGAGTTCCCCCAGCTGGCAGCGGTCTCTTTTGAATGCCCACAATGCTTTGTAGCTCTCTTCCTTATAGCACTTCTCATTTCCGCCTACATTCTGGTGTAAATATCCCTCACTTTCCATTTCCTAGAGAGCT
>NW_005227481.1:0-224 GCF_000412655.1 Myotis brandtii
AACACCGGAGACTGCTGCCGCAGACAACCACTTCAAAGATACAACTGGGGGACGGAACGGACATCACCCAGGACCACAGGAGGGCTGGCTGAGGAGAGACTCTTCGGCTAGAAGGAGAAATAGCAGCACACCGAGGCTCGGAGGAGGCGCGGTGTGGAGAATGCTCGGGTGCGGAGGTGCGCGCGCGGGGCGGGCTGGTGGCTGAGAGCGCGGTTGTCGTTTTC
>NW_005227482.1:0-224 GCF_000412655.1 Myotis brandtii
CAGGCACTGCTGTCCCATCGGAAGTAGGGAAAGTTCGCAAAAATACAAAGTTAGCAAAAAAAAAAAAACACCCACAAACCCCGGCTGCTCAACATCTTAGCCACATGCATTCTCAGGCTTGGGGCACTTTTTTAACAACCACGCTGCCACAAGATAAGAAAACAGAAAATCTATCAATAATCTCACAAGGGACACCACCCAGCCACTGGTTAGGACAACACAGA
>NW_005227483.1:0-224 GCF_000412655.1 Myotis brandtii
ATAATACAACTAAAACATAACTACTAATTGGTTTTTAAATTTTTGTCAACTTAGCTGAAAATAAAGAACATTAAATAAATTTTGTTAAAAACAAGTATCATTCATTCACCATGTTAAATTAAACATGTACTTATCTCCTAGAATTGAAAACAATAATAAGGGGGAGAAAAGGATTAAACCCCCCAAGATAAAGAAAATTGGAAAGGAATGGCAGCAGATTTGAA
>NW_005227484.1:0-224 GCF_000412655.1 Myotis brandtii
AAGATAAAAAATATGAACAATAAAATGGCAGTAAGTATATATCTATCAACAATCAAATCTAAAATACAAATAAATGAACAAATAGAGCAGAAACAGACTTATAGATACAGAGAATATTGTCACAGTTGCCAGATAGGGACTTGGGGGGATGGGTGAAAAAGGTGAAGGAATTAAGAAGTATAAATTTGTAGTTACAGAATAGTCATGGGGATGTAAAGTATAGC
>NW_005227485.1:0-224 GCF_000412655.1 Myotis brandtii
GGCAGCCGCTGCTTGCACCCACTGATGGCGCTGAGCAGACGGTGCGAGTGATGGCTCCAGCAGCAGCAGCAGGTGCGATCGGGGCCAGCGCCAGTAGCAAGTGTGAGCACTGGGCGGGACTGCAATGCTCGGAAGCAAAAGAATTTTCAGTAACTATCTAGAAGCTGCCCTAATGACAGCGACTGGCGCCCCCGTTCACCTGCTCCAGTACGTCCACCATGTTC
>NW_005227486.1:0-224 GCF_000412655.1 Myotis brandtii
CCTGTCCCCATCTGGACATAGGAAGGCAGCCATGACGACCCCGGGGTGCAGCCCAAACACCCCTGGCGCTGTCCCCATCACAGGACATCGAGTAAATCAAACCTGGACAGAAAGCCAAAGGCGAGCACGCAGGAGTCAACTCACCGGGCTCTGCCTCTGGGCCGCGTGTGAGTTTAGAGTGAAAGCTCCATAGAACAGCGCCCCCTGCTGGCTGGCTCACACTC
>NW_005227487.1:0-224 GCF_000412655.1 Myotis brandtii
CCTGCAAGAGATAGGAAAAGAATAATAACTACAAACAAAAATAGAAAGTTAATATGCTTTGGAATCTACCTCTCCTTAAAACCAGCACACTTAACCAGTGACCCCCTCCCCCGGAACTTTTTATATATTAACCCACTTAACCTGATAATAACCCTGTGTGGTTTTATATATCAGTTTCCCGTTCTACAGATGAGGAAACTGAAGTAAAGGAAGGCTAAGTGACT
>NW_005227488.1:0-224 GCF_000412655.1 Myotis brandtii
TTGACTTTAGCCCAGGGAGACCCTGTCAGACTTCTGATGCGCAGAAACGTAAAATAATACATTTGCATTGTTTCATCTTACACACGTGTGCTCGCTTGTTAGGTCAACGATATAAAAACACGTATATGTTTTCTTTTCATCCTCACAGCGGTAGTTTACCAGGCGGGCATTCTGGGGAGCTGACCCTGGTTATGGACCTGGACATTGTCAGGGAGGTGGGAGCA
>NW_005227489.1:0-224 GCF_000412655.1 Myotis brandtii
GCTAATTTGCATACTGCAGGCAGGGCGGGACAGCACAAGCCGCCATCCATGCCCTGTGTGCAGCCCTGCCCCAGCCGGGACCCCCGTGTGCCACCTAAGGCCCGCGTCGCCTAAGCCCCGCCCCCAGCCGGGACCCATGGTGATTGGTGAGCAGGAAAGGGCGGCCTGCAGGCAGTCCCTGTGTGCTCCTGCTGCTGGGTCACCGTGGCGATCCCAGAGCAGGA
>NW_005227490.1:0-224 GCF_000412655.1 Myotis brandtii
CAACCAAAGTACGTGCCCTTGACTGGAATCAAACCCACTACCTTCAGTCCAAGGGCTGATGTTCTAACTACTGAGTCAAACCAGCCAGGGCTCATTCTGCTTTTCCATTTAGATCGTAAGGATTCTGTCAAGTCCTTAACCATTTAAAAACAAAAAAACTTACGGCATACAATACTCTATCTTATGTCCATAACATAGAATGTAAGAGGCTACTTAAAAAAAAA
>NW_005227491.1:0-224 GCF_000412655.1 Myotis brandtii
ACACCAGCCAGGCTCAGCTCACTTCTTAAACTCCATCTCCACCTCTGCCCGCCTCTCTTGAAAGATGACCTCTCCTAATGCTTTGGTGGCACACGTTAGGTGCCACACCTCCCACCTGAAGCCCTTTTTCATCCTGCTCCCGTCCCTAGCAGGTGTCTGAAAGGGAGCCCTAGTACTACCCTGTGCACACGTGTCCTATTAAGAAGAATTTGCCTTGCCTTCCT
>NW_005227492.1:0-224 GCF_000412655.1 Myotis brandtii
ACTTCTATGATAGACTCTAGCCAAAGCAAAAAATATAAATGAACTAAAAAGTGTTAGATTTGGAAAGAAAAATTTAAACTGTCATCATTTATAGACAATGTGATTGTCCATGTACAAATTCAGAAAAAGTGGTGGACATAAGATCAATGTCCTGGACCATACTTAGTAACATCATTATATATTCACAACAACTAATTGGAAATATATTGAAAAATAAGAGGTAC
>NW_005227493.1:0-224 GCF_000412655.1 Myotis brandtii
GGGGCTGGTCCCTGAACTGGAATCACTCCGGATCCAGGCTGGCCATGGATTTTTCAGACACGAAGTGGTATTTCTTGTTCTGGGCCCAGCCAATCTGGAGGCCCTTGGCCGAGAGCCAGGACAGCCTGTGCCGTCAGCAAGCCACCGCCAGCCGGGGCGGGCCAGGGGCGAAGTCCGAGAGAGGGCCTGGTTCCCCTGCCCAGGCCCCCCTCCGGCGCTCAGGC
>NW_005227494.1:0-224 GCF_000412655.1 Myotis brandtii
GTTTTGTGCACTGCTCTGTCCCCTGAAGGGTCCAAGATTGCAAGAGGGTACAGGCCAGGCTGAGGGACCCCTCCCCCTGTGCATGAATCTGTGCACCGGGCCTCTAGTATAGTTAATATTCAGTAAAGCTAAGACTAGAAACTTGAATTCTCTGATACCAAAGCCCAGGCTAGAAAGTTAATACTCTGCTGTCCCCGGAGAATGACTCTGGTATCCTATATAAT
>NW_005227495.1:0-224 GCF_000412655.1 Myotis brandtii
AATTTTTGTGCACCGGGCCTCTAGTTAAAAATAAAAGCAAATTCAGTTTTCATCTATAAAAATTCCATTGGCACACAGAGGGTAATAAATTTAAATATTTAAAACTCTGTAGCTTACATATAACTGCTTCAAAATTTTTTAAAATTAGAACACTTTAACTATCTGCCTATACAAGTGGTCGGCAACGTGTGGCTCACGAGCCACATGTGGCTCTTTGGCCCCTT
>NW_005227496.1:0-224 GCF_000412655.1 Myotis brandtii
AACCACTGGCTTAGAGGGTACCATCCATCCCACCCCCCACCCACCTAACTGTCCATTCATCAATCCATTCACTCACTAACGTATCCCCCACCTTCATTTATAAATCAGTGTCCTAAGTGCTAAACACAGGACCCACCCCACAACTTGAAGGGCTTACAGTCAACTGGGGAGATTGGACAAACACTAATGGAAAAAGAAATATGTTCTGGATGTGAAGAAATATC
>NW_005227497.1:0-224 GCF_000412655.1 Myotis brandtii
CTAACTTTATATGTAAATCAAGTATATAATAATGCTATCATATGAAAAGTGAAAAAAATACATATTTTGTGATATTTACACTGTGCAAAATCAAAGCAATTATATTGGCTCACCCTGGAGGAAAATGTGAGCCCTGGACAACTTAAGAAAACACTACACCACAGGATTTATCCCCAAAAGAAACCCGGGATGCAGATTCTTTGGAGCAGCTTTTTCATATTCAT
>NW_005227498.1:0-224 GCF_000412655.1 Myotis brandtii
GTGGATAAGAAAAGATAAACATACCCCCAAATTAATTTTACTCAATTATATTAATTATATCAAGGAAGGTATTTTTCTTCAATATCTGACCGTTTCTTTTCTAAAATACATCTTGAACATGTCCTTTTCTTTCTTATCAGAGGCCACCCATCTTCTGCCTGAAACACTTCCTTTTAACTGGTTCCTACATTTTCACCTATGGCCTCTCTATAATCTCCACATAG
>NW_005227499.1:0-224 GCF_000412655.1 Myotis brandtii
GGCCACCTCCTCAGGGCTCAGCGCCCGCTCCCAGACGATGAATTCGTCGAAAGCTCCGACCTCGTGGCCCCGGGGCTGGTCCTGCTCGGAGCCGATGACCAGGTTGGCGCTGGGCTCGCCGTAGGCGGGAGACGCCTTCCCGCTGGGGTCCCAGGTGCTCAGGGAGCCGTTGACGTAGACCTTCAGGCCCTCCTCCGGCTTCCAGGTGAACAGGACGTGGGTCC
>NW_005227500.1:0-224 GCF_000412655.1 Myotis brandtii
ACCGCAGCCTCAGGGGCAGGCGCACAGGGCAGGTCCCGAGGGCGTTCCCACGTGCCATCGCAGGGCATGGAGAAGGGGCGCCCTCCAAGGGGACCCACCTTTAGGAAAAGGAGGCACAAATGTCTGGAAAGGCAGCTGCCTACCAGGACCCAGCAAGCTCGGCAGCTCCCACGTCGGGCGCACAGGGGCCCAGGGGAGGAGGGGCTGCGCTGAGGGCAGGGGGA
>NW_005227501.1:0-224 GCF_000412655.1 Myotis brandtii
GAAATGACATATGTTGAGTCCAACGTAACCCAAGGACTGCCTGTACATTTTATCCAACAGTCTCAGGTAGTAGGAAAAAGTTACCAAAATCTAGTCTTAGGACCCCAGACCCACCCACTGGGAAACTGGTAGAAGTAATTTTCAATGTTTTAACAACCAAGACAGGGCAGAGGAAGAGCAAGAAAGCCATCCCTTAGAAACAAAAGGCTCAGGTTTTAAGTCAT
>NW_005227502.1:0-224 GCF_000412655.1 Myotis brandtii
CCCCGATATGCAATGCAAAATTTTTTTAAGAAAACGTCATGGGGAATAGATAACACAGAGACAGTTTTATATTTCACAGCAACAAAATATCACGCTTTTGGTTTCTCCCCACCACCCCTCCGCCCCGACCCCTAGCTAAAAAAGAAAAAGAAAAAGAGTTGGGGGAGAAGCGAACGGCTGATGGGGTCTGATGCTGCTATAAAAGTTAACGTGCAGCTTTGCTT
>NW_005227503.1:0-224 GCF_000412655.1 Myotis brandtii
TTGTGCACCAGGCCTCTAGTCTATCTATATAAAAGCCAAGCAACCAGAACGACGGAATGACCAGAACAACCGGTCTCTATGACATGCACTGCGGCAGGTAACTGGTCCGACTGGGGCCCAATTTGCCCCCCCAAACCTCCCACAGCCCCTCCCCCCAGCCAGCCTTGCCCCCGATTGGCCTTGATCAGGGAGGGCCAGCCAGACCCCACCTGTGCATGAATTCG
>NW_005227504.1:0-224 GCF_000412655.1 Myotis brandtii
AAGAGACATAATTAAGCAAATTGGTGATTGCTTGGAGCCAGGGGTTCCTTAGAGTACTGCCTACAAAGGGGTACAAGGGAATATTGTAGGGTGATAGAAGTGTTCTTTATGTTTGGCATTACCAAATTGTGTGCTTTGTCAAAACCTATCAAACCCTACGTTTACATTGATTCACTTTGCTTCTATGTAAATTACACCTCAATAAATTTGATTTTAAAAATGAG
>NW_005227505.1:0-224 GCF_000412655.1 Myotis brandtii
ATGATTTAATTGTGTCTATAGCTAGAGCTATGTTGTCCCATTCATATACAAAAAGGAAAATAGCCAGTAGTATAATATTTAATAGACACCCCAAATGCCATGTTCTTTTTTTAATAATAAAAATCAAAGTTTGCTATTCTCATCAACACACCCACACACACACACATACACACACACACACCCACATAGAAAAATAACTAACTTAGTAAGTTCATTTCAGTTTG
>NW_005227506.1:0-224 GCF_000412655.1 Myotis brandtii
ATGTGTAGGTGGAAAAGAGATTAAGTTTAAAAACCAGTGGTCCAGCCTGAAGAGATCTGGGGAAAAGAACCAGAAAAGGCGAGTGAGAAGGCCGAAGACCAGGAGAATAGGAAAACCAGTTCAAAGTACAGAAAGACAAGGGAAAGAAGTATATTAAGGAAGAGGCAGTGATCAATTGTGTCAAATATCATGAACAGTTCAGAAGATGGGAGCTGAGAATTGGC
>NW_005227507.1:0-224 GCF_000412655.1 Myotis brandtii
AGCTCACAGTCTCCTTCCCAGATAGTCAGCCTCCAGGTTCCCATCCTCCCAGGGTCTCAGGTGGACGCTGGGAGAGCAGGTATCAGAATGGCTCTCAGGAGTAGGTCCGTGTCCACATGAATGTCAGGGCACCTGCTGGTCCAGAGTCAGTGCCCGTGTCCCTCTAGGAGCAGGTGAGTCCAGGACGTGGGAGACCTTCCTGAGCTGCTCCCTGTGGGAGGGGC
>NW_005227508.1:0-224 GCF_000412655.1 Myotis brandtii
CCTCTTTTGTCAAGTCCCACGGATTTTTTTTTTTTTTATAATTCCGTGCCTGAAAAGCCCTGCTTCCCCTGCGTGTCTGTCATGCTTTCTGGGGTAAGAACACAATATATGTTAGCTCTCTTTCCATTTTGGAGAACTGGGTCTAAATGGGTTTCCCTCCTTCCCCTGGCAGTCAGAAACCTCAAACGCGTTCTGGGTTTCATCACATAGGTCAGTGGTTCTCA
>NW_005227509.1:0-224 GCF_000412655.1 Myotis brandtii
TCCTAATCTGCTTTCTGTCACTACAGACTTGACGATTCTGAATATTTCATATAAATGGAATCATACAATAGGTGTCTTTTCTTTGTTTTAGCATAATATTTTCAAGGTTCATTCCTGATGTACCAGTACTTCATTCCTTTTTATGGTAAACTAGAGGCCCGGTGCACAAAATTCATTCACGGGTGGAGTTCCTAGGCCTGGCCAGCAATCAGGGCCAATCAGGT
>NW_005227510.1:0-224 GCF_000412655.1 Myotis brandtii
TCTTTGAGTGGATAAATCAAAGTGTTTTTCTCTCCCTAACTTTTAACTTCTCCTTTTTACTGTATTAAACAATGAATACGAAAGTGAATGACAAGGTTTAAATTTACTGAAAGAAATTGCTAGCCTCTAGTGGATCTCCATTTGGTATCATGTGTCAACATAAGAAATATTCAAACCTGTAGAGAATTTTTGCGAGTTTATTTGAGCCAAACTGTTGAAAATTG
>NW_005227511.1:0-224 GCF_000412655.1 Myotis brandtii
CTCCTGGGTTATTGGGACAATGGCAGAGTAATGTTTGTATGTTCTCATTGATTAAACAAATATACTTAAATCATCCTTGGTGCTAGCTTTTCTATTACAGCCTAGATGCACAGAAAAGATCCCAAAACCATTTCTCTTGTCAAAAATGTGTGGTTTAGTCCTGGCCGGGAGGCTCAGTGGGTTGGAGTGTACACCAAAAGGTTGCAGGTTTGATTCCCATTCAG
>NW_005227512.1:0-224 GCF_000412655.1 Myotis brandtii
ATTTCTGTATAGAATTGCTAGCGGAATATTGATTCCCCCTCTGCTCTCCATCCGTTAGAAAAAAAAACACACACACACATAAAACCGAAAAATACTCACCTGGCTGAGTTCCAGAAGGAATACGTAATGATTTTTCTTCATCCGCTTCGTGGAAACACGCCTCCTCTCCCCATAAAATGTGTTCCCGGCGTTTTCTTAAGTTTGCGGCAGGAAGTCCAATTGAT
>NW_005227513.1:0-224 GCF_000412655.1 Myotis brandtii
CCAAAACTCCAAATGGGAAACCAAGGGAATCGCTTGCGAATGCTCTAGCCCTCGCTTCCTGCGCTCCTCTCGCGTACACGGGAACACACCTGTGTATTTTAGGGAGGTTTTTGCTCTAAATATCAAGAGAGAAAGGAGGCTCTGTTGGATTCTACCTAAAATTTTGCTGCACTTTGTGTTATATGTAACTCCATTTCCGTCAGAGAATCTCAAGTCTTGAATGT
>NW_005227514.1:0-224 GCF_000412655.1 Myotis brandtii
CCATCCCCTCATCCTGTAGCTCCAATGACTCGTCCACCGTCATCCAGCCAGCGGTCGATGTCAGGACCAGGACGGAGGCCAGAGCTTTCTGTGTGGCCTTGGGTCCCCCTTCCTGGGCCCAGCCCGTGGGGGCGCTGGGATCTGCACCCCTGTCTCCCGGCCACAGGGCGGGAGGGAGTGCGGGCCTCGGAGACTCTGCAGCGAGCTGGCTCAGCCAGTCCGCA
>NW_005227515.1:0-224 GCF_000412655.1 Myotis brandtii
AATAATACTTTCAGATACAACTTAGGTGTATTGGATGTTGTTTAGGAATGCTTTGTTGTTATGGGATTTATGTTAAATTTTTATGTTTTGCGGGTGTGTTTTTTTTTGAAGGATAGTTAATTTTTTTAAATTTAATTTAATTTTTATTTTCCAATAACAGTTGACATACAATGTCATGTTAGTTTTTGGTGTACAACCCAGTGATTAGATGTTATGTAACTTAT
>NW_005227516.1:0-224 GCF_000412655.1 Myotis brandtii
TCTCAGGTCATATTTAATGTCTATATTCCTAAAGTCTCTATTATTTATTCCCGTTAAATAAATGCATTGTTAGAATAAATTTGTATGCACCATCTTAGGGAAAATATATCTTCCGTGAAAAAAAAAGCTTATATGTATTCTTTTTAATTCTTATTAAGCTTAAAACATAGTTTTTTAAATTATTACTTCATTTTTCTTGCTGAGTTTTATGTTTTCTTTCTTTC
>NW_005227517.1:0-224 GCF_000412655.1 Myotis brandtii
GCTGTTTTCAGGCTGGCCACATCCCCTTCAGGGTGGGAGTCCCCACTGTGGTGCTTCGCCTTCCTGGGTGAGGGGCTGATGGCTGTTTTCAGGTGGGTCACTCCCACTGGCGATCCAAGGTTCCAGCCTCTCCTTATTTTCTTTTTTCTTTTTTTTCAGCACCTTCTTGAGTGGAGGCCAGGGCGAGCTGGAAGCAGTATCTGGGATTTATTTATCTTCTATAA
>NW_005227518.1:0-224 GCF_000412655.1 Myotis brandtii
ATCAGATTTTACTTCTACTGCAGTTCTATTTTTATTTATGGTATAACTTGATCATGTTTCCTCACCAGGACACAGCTGTACCTCATTTTTTAAAACTTTCTACATGATATATTATAGTATAGATATAGGAGAAAAATGTTGGGCTGAAATATACACAGAGAAAAAGAGGCAATGTTTCAATGGAAGAGACAGAAAACAGGACTGAGCATAGAATATTCCTGAGA
>NW_005227519.1:0-224 GCF_000412655.1 Myotis brandtii
CTCGAGTCAAAAAGTTTGCCCACCCCTGGTAGACACTCCCAGACGGGAACCTCCGTGGCCAGCAGATGTCAGCAGGAGGCATAAGCCACCCTGTCCTGCTGCTTTCCCTGGTCCTGACCTCCCTTCCCCTGTGCCCTCTGGATGCTGTGCACAGCCTCCCCCTGGCAGGGTGGGGCGAGGGAGGGGAATGACTATCCTGGTCCTTGGTCCTCCACTACCCCCCC
>NW_005227520.1:0-224 GCF_000412655.1 Myotis brandtii
CTTCTTTACAGTTTAAAATATTTTATTCCAAGGGTATAGTTCTTTATTCCAAAAGAACTGTAATTTAGATGATTTTTCCTCAGTCCAGCTCTGATCTCTGGCTGTCCCAAGCCCTTGCCCTCTTATGCTACAACTTTCAGGGAAAGGCAGTTGCTTCAATGTCAATGGCTGGAATGGAATGTTCTTACCTCCTCCCATCCTTCCAGCCTTACTATTTCCTGACC
>NW_005227521.1:0-224 GCF_000412655.1 Myotis brandtii
AAAGAATGATCAGAAGACAGCTATACTGAAAATGAAAGTGCAACTGTTTTAATGTACTTTTTGTGCAAAAATGTATATTGAATTTGGGTGTCTAGAGCACAACTAAGAATGAATTGGATTAAAAACCCCATCTAGTTCACAGCATGATTTTAAAAACAAATAAGTTTATTAATCAATTAAATAAAAATGGACATACACTCCTGAGGTTCTGTATTGGATGTTGA
>NW_005227522.1:0-224 GCF_000412655.1 Myotis brandtii
GAAAATAAGTATAATAGCAAGGTATCAATGAACTATTTCTGTATAATGAACACTTTAAAATGTTAGCAACTAAATGCTAGTTTTGTCAAATTGGCTTAGCTGTTCTGCTTACCTGCCCCAAGCTGAGCAGTTTCTCTTAGGTTTGTCAGTGGGCCGAGGCTGGATGGAGGGGATGGTGTCACCTGGCCAAATTCAGCTCTGCTCTGCATCATCTCTCATCCTGA
>NW_005227523.1:0-224 GCF_000412655.1 Myotis brandtii
GGGAACCTGATCGGCCCTGATTGCTGGCCAGGCCTAGATACCCTACCCACGCACGAATTTCGTGCATCAGACCCCTAGTTGTATAATAAAGAAATTGTCTGGGTTTTTATGCCCAATTCCTGGGACAGAGCCTCTAAATCCTTGGAAGTTTTCAAATAATAGAAGCATCTTTGTTATTCATAGTGAGGCCCTCAGGCCACACCTGAATTTATGCTAATGAGGTG
>NW_005227524.1:0-224 GCF_000412655.1 Myotis brandtii
CTCTCTCTCTCTCTCTCTCTCTCTCTCTCTCTAACATGCATTCAACCTGTTCATTCACGCGTTCTCTCTCCATAGCAGCCAAGCAGGCCTAGCAAACCTAGAAGTCACTTGGGGCCCAAGGCAGATGGCGTGGGCTAGGAGCAGGGGCCTGGCCATAGCACTAGCTGGAGCTCAGCGGGAACACAGACTAAACTAGCCAGATGGGGACAGGGACTGAACTGGAC
>NW_005227525.1:0-224 GCF_000412655.1 Myotis brandtii
CAAAAGGGGTCCAATTAAGAGTAACATTATTACATCTCTCTATATAAAAGCCCTAGGGAAAGACTGGAATGACCAGAACTATCGGTTGACCAGTCGCTATGATGTACACTGACCACCACGGGGCAGACGCTCAACACAGGAGGAGGGGGTGGGGGGCACAGCAAGGCCTGGAGGCACACACTATGGCCCAAGGATCCCAGGAACCATAAGTCCAGAGCTTGCTT
>NW_005227526.1:0-224 GCF_000412655.1 Myotis brandtii
TCTTTTTTACATAAAAAAGGGAAAAGATCATTAAAATGTGCTGAATCTCAGGAGATGTCTTTTTAACCACTTAGAGGGGAATCTGACCAAAAGTCTCCTGTAATGTCTGAGCACATCAAATTATCCCTTATCTTCTAAATGCAATGCTTATTTATGCCTGTGTGCCTTTATCCTTGCTGTTCTCCACCTTAATGCTCTTTTCTACCATTTTCCCTTGGCATTTT
>NW_005227527.1:0-224 GCF_000412655.1 Myotis brandtii
CTCAGTCATTTCCAGGTGAAGGCATTTCCCTCCCATTTTGTGTGAGAGGGTGGTTGTTCTCTTTCCTACCCTCAGGCACCTTGGTCCTTGCGGGGGAGGGTGGGGGTGGGTAGCCTCTGTGCCTGCCGCTGGCATTTCCTGTGGTCCAGGCCCCGCCCCAGTCGGCACAGAAGCCACTGAAGCCCAGGAGGTTTGTGTGCAATAATGGCCTTTAGATTCCAGGC
>NW_005227528.1:0-224 GCF_000412655.1 Myotis brandtii
TACACTGTATTTTTTGAAATTAAATACACTGGGGAAACATTGGTTAATGAGATTACACAGGTTTCGGTGTGTAATTCCATGCTGCATCATCTGTGTCCCGCACTGTGTGCTCACCACCGAGAGCCAGATCTCCTTCACCCTTTATCTGACCCCCGTCACCCTTCACATAGGTACTAAACTTAGGGATTTTGGTCTTAGAGAGGATTTTATGAATTTGACCCCAA
>NW_005227529.1:0-224 GCF_000412655.1 Myotis brandtii
CATTTTCCAAAATGTTGGGTTACTTGCTAGGGAAACAATTTAAAGAGATGACACCATATTTTCAATCAAATACCATCTAATTTCAACCTAAAAGAAATTCTAATATAAAGTTCAGGTGGTTCTCCCAAATTTAACTAGAGCATACCTTTACATTCAATCTCTAATTTTGCCTGCTGGACTGGCAAATGATATGGGCACATTCATGAGGAGTTTAGCTTGTAAAA
>NW_005227530.1:0-224 GCF_000412655.1 Myotis brandtii
CAGCAGTGGGAGCTGATGCTGCAGGGTGAAGTATAGGGGACCAGGGGCACTTTTGCTTCAGGTACAAACAGGACAGGCCTAGACTAGAAGCATGGACCCTGAATCCACTGGGAATTTATGTTGACTCAGCAGATCTTAACTGAAGCGAGGACAGGATGCCTGATTCCCAGAATACACACCTGATTTCATGAAGCACAGCCCTCCCTGCCACACACACACACACA
>NW_005227531.1:0-224 GCF_000412655.1 Myotis brandtii
CTCCCTCCCTCCTTCCCTCCCTCCTCTCCTCCCTCTCTAAAATCAATGTTTTAAAACTGTAATTTAAAAAAAAAGAATAGGAGTTACTGACGTTATGGTGAAGTGCAAGAAAAAACACAGAAGGCATTAGAGCATGTGAGTTAAAGAGAGACCTAGAATTAGAGGAAACATTTCAGAGTTTGAGATACCGCAGGTGATTGAGAACCAAAATCACTCCCCCCCCC
>NW_005227532.1:0-224 GCF_000412655.1 Myotis brandtii
CTTGTGAGGAGAAGCCAGGACAGGAAAGAAAGTTCCAGTGAAGCCTGTGCTGACTGAAGCAGGTGGGATATTATAACCCATATAAAAGATGGAAGGTCTTGTAGTCCCTGTCCTGAAGAAGTCTACAAAAAATGCTCATGACTTGGCAGTGAGGAGGGAGAGGAAGGCAAGAAGTTTTACACAAATAAACTTGGAAAAATCCTCTCTCTAATCTCTAACACCCA
>NW_005227533.1:0-224 GCF_000412655.1 Myotis brandtii
GCCCACCTCGGCCCGGACCCTGGAGGCCCCGCCCCAGGACATGGACCCTCCAGAACTGCAAGTCACAGGCTCGGAATCCATAGAAGTCACCTGGACGCCCCCCAGAAACCCCAACGGCCAGGTCACAAGTTACGAACTTCGCAGGGACGGGACCATCGTGTACACAGGCCCGGAAACGCGCTACCACGACTTCACGCTCACCCCCGGGGTGGAGTACGGCTACA
>NW_005227534.1:0-224 GCF_000412655.1 Myotis brandtii
AATGAGTGCAAGGCATGTTCAGGGAATAAGCCAAGGTCCATTCCTGATACCAGTCAAGAGAACAAGAATAGGCAGAGAGATTTAAGAAGACTTGAGTGCTTTAGTTTAAGACCTCGGACTTTGGCCTGTGGCATTGGGGAGTGACCGAAGACTCCGATATCCCCCACAATATCGGGGAAATGTGACCAAAGGAATGTCTCAATAAGGTCACTGTGGGAGAAATT
>NW_005227535.1:0-224 GCF_000412655.1 Myotis brandtii
TTGAGGAAGTAACTTTTATTTCTGACCTAGATTGTAAACTCTTGCAGCAGTCACATTGTTTCTGGGCTTTGGTTATTTCTTGTGTGACCTGATAGCTCCCTGGAACTTTAGGTCCAGACTCAGAGTGGAGGTCTCCAGCTCTGCAGGGCCAAGGGCTGCTCGTTTCCTTGCAGCAGCGCCTGAAGAAGCTGAGGAAGGGACCAGACTTCCACCGGAGCGGACGG
>NW_005227536.1:0-224 GCF_000412655.1 Myotis brandtii
CCCCCTACTGGGGATCAAACCTGCAACCAGGGCATGTACCCTGTCCAGAATCAAACTGGCAACTTTTTGGTGCATGGGACGTCACTTAACCAACTGAGTCACGCTGGCCAGGCCCAAACCCTGTTTAAAACCTGCATCCAAAAGACTAAGGTGATATCTGATAGATTTAATCTTGATTAAACTTAACACTAACCAATGACAGGGACTGAAAAGGACAGGATTTT
>NW_005227537.1:0-224 GCF_000412655.1 Myotis brandtii
CTATCCACTGAGCCAAACCGGCTAGGGCTCACATTTGGTTTTCAAGAGAGAATCTCAGTGGTCTAACCTCTCACTGTCATCTCTTTTGCACAAAATTCCAATGCCAGGCTACCTCGTAGGCCATTTATGTGATTCACATGGCCAGAATGGAGGGTATCTGTGATCCCTAGCATGGCGATCCCCATGAAAAGACCTAGGAAAGGGGTTGTAGCCATGGAAACCAT
>NW_005227538.1:0-224 GCF_000412655.1 Myotis brandtii
GCAGGTGGGGATCCAGTTCCCCAGGGTCCCAGCCTCAGGGCCTTCCACCTCCCTGCACCTGCTGACCCCGTCCTACCGCTTCAGGCCCCTAGAGGGCGCCACTGCACAGGCAGTGAAGGAGAGAGGGGAAGGGGGAGAGCGAGAGGGACAGGGAGAGGGAGAGGGGAGACCTCTGCTGGGTTCTGGGGGGTGTTGTGGGGACGTCAGTACCTGGGCCGGCCCGG
>NW_005227539.1:0-224 GCF_000412655.1 Myotis brandtii
CAGAATGCCCCAGCCAGGAGTGGCCTACGGGCACTGGCGCCAAGCAGCCCGGGTCCTGGGACAAGCAGCTGGGGGCGTCAAGCACAAGCAGCCACGGGGCAGGGCGGAAACTTCCTCCCCACAGCCGCTTGCACATACACCCACGTCAAGCGGTCCAGGTCCACACCCCTAGCCTGGTGGACACAGAGAACGCGGGGCCGCTGGGCTTGGGGGTGTGCCCCCGG
>NW_005227540.1:0-224 GCF_000412655.1 Myotis brandtii
AGTTTTTACATCAAGATGCTAGCTTTTTTTTCTCTCTCTCCAAAATATTATATGTGGTTGGCTTGCTAAAGTCAAAACATACATACTTCTCCTTAAATTTCTAATTCAAAATTATGTGTAACGAATATAACTTACATTTTAGCTGCTAGGATTGAAGGTGAATACCATGTTTCGAGGGTTTTTTAAATTTTATATTTAATGGGTTGGACATTATGGTGCTTTTC
>NW_005227541.1:0-224 GCF_000412655.1 Myotis brandtii
CCCATGAACGAATTTCGTGCACCGGGCCTCTAGTATTTAATAAATAAGTAAATAATTTTTTTTTTAAAAATAGAAAGCACCTTCTCACCTGGCTGGGATTTGTACGCTCCCGTCAGAATGCGGTTCCTCCTCCTGTCCCGAGAACTGCCAATCATCACGCAAAGATTGACAGTTACTTGGCTTAGAGAATCGAGTCCCGGAGACACCCTGCTCTCGGCAACCCC
>NW_005227542.1:0-224 GCF_000412655.1 Myotis brandtii
TATAAAAGGAAAAGAACAACCAAGTTCAAGTGGAGACAACCATCCCTTCCCCAGAAACTAGGCAACAGCTTTAAGAGTGATAATAGCAGCAAATGCCTATGTGGTGTTCCCTTTAAGTGACAGATACATTCATTTAAGCCTGCGTATCACCGTTAGTCTGATTTTTAAATGAGGACACGTGTACTATGGTCACAGGTATCCTATGGCAGAGCCAGGTTCAAATG
>NW_005227543.1:0-224 GCF_000412655.1 Myotis brandtii
AATGTACTGGGTAATAGAGTTTTTGTTAGTGGGATGTTGCAAAAATTATCATTATGAAATTATTGAATTAATTCTCTTCCTTTATTCTTTTCAGAAATATTTTTTAAAGTTGTTGGGTACATCAATTTGTTATAAGTACAATGATGTGTAGAGCCAAATGAGAGAAGGGCATCTGAGTTACCTCTCACTCTGAGGGCCAAGAGGTAAAATGCTATTCCACTGTA
>NW_005227544.1:0-224 GCF_000412655.1 Myotis brandtii
CTGGGGGTTCAGGGGTGGCTGGGGGTGGGAGTGGAGGGGTTGAGCAACAAGGAAAAAGAGAGAACTCGTGGATATGGACAACAGAGTGGCAATTGTAGGGGGGAAGGGAGTGGGTGGAAGTGGCTGAGGGCATAGAGGGGATAAATGGTGATGGAAAAATAGAAAAGATAAGAAAGCAAACCCTCAAACCCTGCCCAGACCTCCTGAATCAGAATCCTCATTTA
>NW_005227545.1:0-224 GCF_000412655.1 Myotis brandtii
GGAGAGTGTGGAAGCCTTGTACCTGCTGTGGAGTTTCGAACGCCGCTTCCTGGTGGCGCACGCGCTGCACTCCTTCCCCTGGCAGGTGGGCAGCGGGCATGCTGAGTGCAAGCAGTGGGTGGCAAAGGGCTGGTGAAGGGGGCACTACGGGCTCTCGCCCCTGCCCTCCCCGCCGCGGGATGGTCCCGCCTCCTCCAGGCACCTCCCTGCTGCCACCCTGTCTC
>NW_005227546.1:0-224 GCF_000412655.1 Myotis brandtii
TCAAAAATGCAAAGGCTGTGACCATGAGATACTGCTGGCTGGGACTATTAGGATTACAATTGTCCTGAGATTCTAGACAGAGGGAGAAGATGGAAGAGGAGGAAACTTCCAGTTCATGACTTAGTCTACATCTGACATTCATTTATTCACATACCAGATATCATTAGATACTATTAGAGCAGCGATGTCCAACCTTTTTCATCTCATGGCACACATAAACTAAT
>NW_005227547.1:0-224 GCF_000412655.1 Myotis brandtii
ATGGACTGGCTAGAAACTGAGCTAGGAAACAAACTCCTCCAGGCAGCGAGAGAAAAACCTCCATGGCCTATAAATGGTCTGAAATCAGGAATGGAAAAAATACTTAGATATTCTCTTCTAAAATTGTCCTTCTATTTGCCTTGTAAAAGGAGGCTGAGAAGTATGCCGAAGACTTCATGAAAAATACTGTTGAGATGCAAACATAAATGTTGAACTAGATCTAA
>NW_005227548.1:0-224 GCF_000412655.1 Myotis brandtii
TAGAGTTTCTTGCATTTGTATGCAATTTAGTTTTTGTTGTTTTTTTAAAATCCTCACCCGAAGACATGTTTTTCATTGACTTCAGAAAGAGAAACATCGGTCGGTGTTGACCGGTAATCAAACCTGCAACCTTTAGATGTACGGAACGATGGCCCAACCCACTGAGCCATACCGGCCAGGGCTAGTATTTTTTAAAAATTATTTTATTAGGGAATGTGGGTTCC
>NW_005227549.1:0-224 GCF_000412655.1 Myotis brandtii
ACTTATAAGACAGTTGTACACGCCTTGCTTGGTGTCGGGGAAGGAAGGACCTAGGTTTTGTTGTCCAAAGGCCCTGGGTTCAGAGACTGGCCTGCCACCTATTAACATTATGCAAGTTATATAACATTGCTGAATCCCGATTTCTTAGTCTTTAAAAAAAATGAGACTTAAAATGTACGCTTATTTAATTGCTGGGAAATTTAAATGAAATAATATATGTGCCT
>NW_005227550.1:0-224 GCF_000412655.1 Myotis brandtii
ATATTAGGCTTTTATTATACAGGATTGTTTTGACGAGGATTAATTATCTCAGGTTTCATTCATAAGAAAATTATATCATTCTGATTCTATTTTGAAGGCTTTTAAATGGAAGTAAAATTATATGTTGACGTATTTTTTTCCTTCAGAATATTAATGATTCCATTCCATTGTCTCTGTCTTCCCATTTTTATGTATGAGAATTGAGCCATTCTTTGTATGGAATG
>NW_005227551.1:0-224 GCF_000412655.1 Myotis brandtii
CTTCTGAAGCCTGCGGGTCAGTGACTGAGGGACGCACACACGCAGGCACGCACGCGTCCATTCATTCTGCAGGCCTCCGGGGCGGCTGTGATGAGCGAGGCCACCTGTGTCGGGATCCAAAGGCAGCAACAGCCGCTCCTTCCCCTGTGCGGTGTGTTGAAGTCTTTCCTTGATGGTCCAGTGACCCTCGTTACAGATGTGGCCACCTGAAGGCCGGAGAGCGT
>NW_005227552.1:0-224 GCF_000412655.1 Myotis brandtii
GGGGAAATGGTCACGAGTACTAGTATGGGGATGCTACAAGGAATGGGAAATTCCTTCACATGCTTGACCAGGTCAGGACAAAGGCCTCTTCTAAGAACCATCATGTAGCGGCAGGCATGGGAGAAGTACGGAATTTACTAGTAACTTAGGTTCACTGGTATTAACTAAGGTTCGATGTCACAGTGAATATCAGTCATGATCAGTCTGCAAGTGGGGGTTGCAGT
>NW_005227553.1:0-224 GCF_000412655.1 Myotis brandtii
ACTTTACAAAAATTAAAATCAAATAACCTTATGAATGCATACAGTGCTCATGATAAGCCCATACGTGATTTTGGAGAAAAAATAATCCTTATGTTCCAGTTATCTATTACTGCATAAAAAACCACTTTAGGAGGTTAAAATAACAGTCTTCATCTATTTTGCTCATGAATCTGTGATTTGGGCAGGGTTTGGTGGGGATGGCTTATCTCTGCTCCTTGCGACAT
>NW_005227554.1:0-224 GCF_000412655.1 Myotis brandtii
TTTTTTTTTTAAATGGATCCATGATTTCTCTATACACACTAAATAATCCCTGGATTTTTTTTCACATGCAATACAATTCATTTACTTTTACAACTTATAATTCATTCTAAAGGCTTAACTTCTTTGTTGGTATAACAGCTCTATTAGTTCAAATCAAGACATCACATGTTCTAGCTAGCCCATCATGATGATGCAACATTTAGCTCTTCCCTGGATATTTTTTT
>NW_005227555.1:0-224 GCF_000412655.1 Myotis brandtii
TAATAAATCTATCAATTTATAATTTCCAAGTAGTTGGATCTGTTTTAGACAAAATTTGATTTTTCATTTATACTTTCAGTGCCTTTTTATGAGCATGTGGCACTAAATATTTTGGATTTTAAAATGTATAGGTATATCCAGGATAGCTCAATGTTTGATAAACTTTGGATATATTTTTTGATGGCTTAAAAATAATATTTATTGTTTTAGAGTACAAAGTTTAA
>NW_005227556.1:0-224 GCF_000412655.1 Myotis brandtii
CCAGCCCCTCCCCTCTGCGGAGCTTAGTTCCTCGCACGCAGAACCCAAGAGGCTCGCCAGCATTTGGGAAACAGACTTGCAGCTCTGAACTCCCGCCCTGCACCCTCCGGAGGCACCTGTTCCCAGCACCGGCCCCTCCCTCCGCCACATGCCTCCTCCTCCAGGACTTGGCGCTGAGGCTGAGCCGGGCAGCATCTCTGTGCTCCCGCTGGCTCCTGGCAGCT
>NW_005227557.1:0-224 GCF_000412655.1 Myotis brandtii
TGTTTCTATTCAACATTGTTCTGGAGACCATATCAAGGAAAATAACTCAATAAAGAAAATTAAATGCATAAAGATTGGAAAGAAAAAACAAACTTCTGATTTTCAGACTACATTTTTATATATAGAAAATCCAAATAAATGTACCATATTAGAATTGAAAAAGATGCTTCAGAAAGAGTCCTAGGTCAAAAATCAATATAAAAAATATTGACCTCTTTTCCCAT
>NW_005227558.1:0-224 GCF_000412655.1 Myotis brandtii
CAGCTTCTATGTCACAGAATTATATTTCCTTTTCTATGAGTCTATTTGTACTACTTGGTTCTGCAATATTTCTTAATCATAATAGTAAAAACAACAACACTAATAACACTTAATATACAGACTATTCTAAGTCCTTTACATTTATTAGCCAATTTAGTCGTCTTGCCCAAGGTCACCCACTAGTTAGTGAACCCCAGCCTTCTGGTTCTAGAATACGTGCTCCT
>NW_005227559.1:0-224 GCF_000412655.1 Myotis brandtii
AATTCTCAGTCCAGAAAGGAACATCCAGGACTCAGATGTCAAACCTGTGATAAGCAGCTTTCATCTGCCCTTCCAGCGTGACTCCCCTCCTCCCGCCCTGCTCTCTGTCCTGAGACCGTCCCGAATGGGCCACCGCTACAGGCTCCTTGTCCTCTGGTTTCCATTTGAGATTGACCACTGGGGAGCCCTAGCGGGAGTTCAGCGGTAGAAAGGAGGGAGAAATC
>NW_005227560.1:0-224 GCF_000412655.1 Myotis brandtii
TAGGGGAGATGAAAATCTTGGCTCACTCCCAAAATTGTATGTGTCCTGGCCAGTGTTGCTCAATGGTTACAGTGTGGTCCCCCTCACCGAAGGGATCTCAGATTTGATTTCCAGTCAAGGGCATGTACCTGGGTTTAGGGTTTGCTCCTTGTCCCTGGTGGGGGCACATACAGGAGGGTAACCAGTTGATATGTCTCTCTCACATTGATATTTCTCTCTCTCTC
>NW_005227561.1:0-224 GCF_000412655.1 Myotis brandtii
CGAATTTCATGCACTGGGCCTCTAGTAATATATATTTCCTGAAAGAAGGGTTTGCAATCAAATAAATGTAATAAATGAGTTAAACAAAGTTAAAAGGTTTCTGTACTGCAGGATATCTCAGAATCTACAATTTGCTAAGGAACATTGTGACTACAGTACTCAAGAGGAGAAATGGCCCTGACTTTTGTGGCTCAGTTGATTGAGTGTCACCCCATATGAGAGAT
>NW_005227562.1:0-224 GCF_000412655.1 Myotis brandtii
AATATTATTGGGTTGCCAAAAGGAATGAAACACTGACGTACGCCACAACGTGGATGAACCTTGAAGACTGAGTGAAAGAACTCCACCACAAATGTTACATAGTGTAGGGAAGAGAAAAATCTATAAGAACAGAAAGTATTAGTGGCTGGGAGTGGAAGGGGATGGGAGTAATGGCTAAGGAGTGGGGGGGAGTCTCTTTTTTGGGTGATAAAAATGTTCTAAAG
>NW_005227563.1:0-224 GCF_000412655.1 Myotis brandtii
GGGCAGGTGATGGCTCTCTGCTGGGGGCAGACTCAGGTCAAGGGTCAAGGACTGGGTTTCGCGGCCACAGGACGGCGATGTCCAGGGAAGGAAGCGTTTGGAAGTGAGGGACCTGAACCAGCGCCTCTGAACCCACCCTCGCCGGCACACGCAGTGGTGGCTCTTCCACCCCGTGGCCTCCGTGGTGTGGGCCGCGCCGCTGGCACAGCGGTGGTTCCTGACCC
>NW_005227564.1:0-224 GCF_000412655.1 Myotis brandtii
TGGGGAGCTGTCTTCTCGGGTCTGTTGTTACGAGAGGCTGTGCGATGTGGAGAGATCGCCTTTTATCGTTCTTGCTATTGTTCCTTCTCCACTGACTGGTGGATTTGGCAGGGACCCTGCTTTCCTCTAAAACTGTCCACTGTCTCTGCACAGGGAGTTACACCAGAGTTGGATGCTTGCAAGTCGCTCAGGGAAGTGGTTTTCTGAAAAATGTGGACTCTGTG
>NW_005227565.1:0-224 GCF_000412655.1 Myotis brandtii
AGGAAGGGAGAGAGATAGAGAAATAGAAACATTGATTGGTAACCTCCTGCACACCCCCTATTGGGATGGAGCCCACAATCCGGTCATGAGCCCTGACCAGGAATCAAACCACTGACCTCTTGGTTCATGGCTCTACATTCAACTACTGAGCCACACCAGCCAGGCTTGTGGCAGGGGTTTTTGCCCTGAGGTACATTCATTCACATCTGAGGACAAAGCCAGAG
>NW_005227566.1:0-224 GCF_000412655.1 Myotis brandtii
CCTGAATCTCAGCGCGAGGCTGAGATACTGGATTCTTCGGGAACTCTGACTCCTGGAACACGCTAGTGGACTCTGATTTTCAAAACACACCAGGGGGGTCTCTGTTTCAGCGTGGTACAGGCGGGGTCCCTGATTCTAGGTGCGCACATGAGACCACAGTGAGCGCTGGTAACGCTGCCTATGGGCGAGCCTGGTTCCCACCAACCCAGGACAGTCACACATCT
>NW_005227567.1:0-224 GCF_000412655.1 Myotis brandtii
ATCTGTTTCAAGCATCTTATAAAACTGCCTTTTTCAGCTTTAAAGGGAGTATGTCATGCCTCCCTTTGATCATTTATTTATAAATAAAATTTTTTGGTCTTTTTAAATTACCATTGCTGGCACTATGTCATGCTCTATAAAACAGATATGATTTAAAAAAAATGCACCAACAACTTCTAAAATCCATTGGAATCTGTCTTTTTTAACTTACCAGGCAATCAGAT
>NW_005227568.1:0-224 GCF_000412655.1 Myotis brandtii
AAGGATGAAATCAAATAATGGATTTTACAGTTCCTTGAAAAGGGCAAATTGACCATACAACTGGAGAAGAGATGTAAAATTAGACATACTATTAAATAATTACGTATGTATACTGATAGGCAGCATCTCTAAAGAGGACTAGAATTAATATAAATAAACAAATAATTAGCCCCATAGCAGGTTATGTTTACTAAATTAGATAATTATTCTCAGTTGGAAGAGTT
>NW_005227569.1:0-224 GCF_000412655.1 Myotis brandtii
CAACCTAGGTATGTGCTCTGACCAGGAATGGAAACCATAACCTTTCAGTGTATGGGATGATGCTCCAACCAACAGAGCTACCCAGCCAGGTGGTTTTTGTTTGTTTGTTTCTAATCAGGGTCATGTTTTTAAATCTACTCTGTAAATATCTGTCTCTTATTGGTGTATTTAGATGAATTACATTTATTACAGTTATATTTAATATAAAATGGCTTATGTCTGCC
>NW_005227570.1:0-224 GCF_000412655.1 Myotis brandtii
TTTTTATGAGTTTATTTGAGCCAAAATGATGACAATTTCTGGGAAGCAAAATCTCAATGAATTGAGAACATGCTCCAGAGAATGGCAATTTTGCAGCTTATTGTATGCATTAGAATCAAAGCGGGAGAGAGAAGAGGTTTAAGACAGTACACAGGCTCATTGAAGGTAGAGATAGACTTTTGTCAAGGAAGCTACAGGCCTAGGACATGACTACAGTCATGACC
>NW_005227571.1:0-224 GCF_000412655.1 Myotis brandtii
TGTCTTCACTGTTACAGACTACGTGTTTCATTGAAGTTGTATTTCTAACAACCTTCTGACTTTTGCTATCAGACTTGTAGCATTTTGAAAAATTAAGATCATTTTCTAAGTCATAAATTTACAGTTTAAATGATCAAATAGCAGTACTAGAAATATAATAAAAATAAGAGGATTGCCTTGCCCCCCCACTCCACATTCTGAATTTCAGCTCCCTGTATGCAACT
>NW_005227572.1:0-224 GCF_000412655.1 Myotis brandtii
TAATGTTACTTGCAATCAACAGCAATTATTCATGGAAGAAAGATCTTAGATATAATAATGTTCCATGCAATAAATGTTATACTATCTCAAGAAAAATGATTTTAAATATAGTGATGCTAATTGCAATAAACATTCATATGAATACTTCAAGAAAAACTATTTAAATATAATAATGCTACATGCAATAAACACAAGTTATTCAAGAAAAACTATCTTAAATATAA
>NW_005227573.1:0-224 GCF_000412655.1 Myotis brandtii
TTTCTCCTGAAGCCTAGCTCTGCCCACATCAGAATTGCGGGCACCCCCACGCTCGCCAGGCCTCACCCCCATGCTCCCCAGGTCGCCAGGCTCCCCAGGCTGGGCGTGGTTAAATACTGGCTGGGTGATTGGGTGATTGAGTAATTATGCTGAGGAGCCTCTGGTAGCCCCCAGGTGCCAGCCCTCGGGGTGTTTGCAGAACCAGCTGGGCCAGAGCCTTCGCA
>NW_005227574.1:0-224 GCF_000412655.1 Myotis brandtii
TGTGTTTCACAGAAGCTCTCCCCAAAGGCCAGATGCAGTGTGGTGATGCACAGAACGAAATCCACAGGGAGTGGGGGGAGCAGGTTCCAGAGTGTGCGAGTGCTGCTTAGGCCTCGCTTCCGGTTGCCAGGGAGAGGCACTCATGCCCAGCAGTATGATTGCATCATGACTGCCAATTGGCCCCGGCCTGTCCTCAAGGCATGCCCACTTCTGGCTGCTGTCGA
>NW_005227575.1:0-224 GCF_000412655.1 Myotis brandtii
AATCTTCAAAATCCTTTTTAAAAAAATTAACACTATCTGGAAAAAATAGGGCATCTATTAAACAAAAAACCTTGCCAATGCAAAAGTCTTTTACCAATTTTATTTTTAGGAATGCCGAACAACAAAGAATATTGTGGAAAATTCCCGATATTTCTCAGAAATCAGAAAATGGAGGTAATGTCATCACAGGCTTACTTTATTTAATATCTGAGGCTGAAATAATT
>NW_005227576.1:0-224 GCF_000412655.1 Myotis brandtii
TAATCTTATAACAAAATCAGTCACTGGCTGAGAAATCTTATATTGGTTATTTATTGCTGAAAAATGAATCTCAGTGTAGGTGCTGAAGCTCTTACACAGAGTTCCCCCTACAGCTGGGGCTCCATTATAAACCCAAGTAACAGTGTCTCAGATGCGAGTCCTCCCCTGAGGGAGCAGGGCAGAAAAACGTCTGTGCTATGTACAAAGTACTGGTGACTACAAAT
>NW_005227577.1:0-224 GCF_000412655.1 Myotis brandtii
ACCTCTTCTTGTTGATGGAAGGACCTGGAAACAGAAGTGCTGGAAGCTGATCATACAGTCTCCCCTCCACACAGTATCCCATGGGGACTTGCTCACATCACCGTGGGTTTCATGGATCTTCTCAGCCTTCGGCTGCTCCTGGAGAAAGCAGTGCCCAAGGGTCATCGCAGGGCGGGCAAATGCAGGGGGTAGGAAGAAAGGAGGCGGGAGAAAGGGAACAATGA
>NW_005227578.1:0-224 GCF_000412655.1 Myotis brandtii
CTCTCTGGCCCGCTTCCTCATCGGGGACGAGAGGACTTGCTGGCCTCCACTGGGCATTGAGCTGGAGCTGGAGGCGCCCCGAACTCCGTAGTCACCGTTATCGCTGCTGTAAATTCCCTACACGGTGGCTAACCCCAAAGGGCTGAGCGCCTGGTGCATCTCTCCGGTCACTCCTGGAGGGGCACTAGCGGTCCCTGGAGCCTCTGTCCTGGACCCCGGGGGCC
>NW_005227579.1:0-224 GCF_000412655.1 Myotis brandtii
GAATCCTTCCCTAAACTCCCAGCCCAAGTTACATTTCCTAACTTGTACTCCCTTAAAATATATTGTATTTATTTACCATACCTATATTATCCTATTACAATATGCAGTAATCATCCATTGTCCATGGGGGATATGTTCTGAGACCGCCAATGGATGCCTGGACATAAACATGTTTTTTATGTTTCTCTTTTTTTTGGTATGTTTCTATTGTTTATTTATTTTCA
>NW_005227580.1:0-224 GCF_000412655.1 Myotis brandtii
CCTTCCTCTCTGAAGTCAATAAAAAATCTTACACACATACACACACATGCACACACACGCACATATTGCACACACCACACACACTCATGCACACACACGCATGTGCACACATGCACACACACGCATGCACACGTGCACACGCACACACATGCCCATGAGCACACGCATGCATGTGCACACATGCACACGCACATGCACACACGCATGCACACACATGCCCACGA
>NW_005227581.1:0-224 GCF_000412655.1 Myotis brandtii
CCCACCACCTTACAGATCGCAGATGAGGACAGAACAATGGAGATGCGACCTGAGTGAACTTCCGCGTAGTAGCAGAGCGTAGCTCCACCCACCCGCCCCATCCGTAACCCCACCCACCTGGCGCCCAGCTCAGGTGACAGACACTTCGCACCACATCGCCCCCTAGCGCCTGAGGTACACAGGCCTGAGCCCAAAGCTTTTGACCCTTCTTGCTCAATCACCAT
>NW_005227582.1:0-224 GCF_000412655.1 Myotis brandtii
CATGGGCACCTGACCAGGTAAGTTCAGGAGCCGCCTTTCCCAGCAGTGTTCTGCTTTGGGGTATATTTGTGGCAGGTGGAGTGTGGGGTGAGGGTAGCATTTGGGGTACTAGCCCATCCTCTAAGCAGTAGTTCATTACCCATTTGGCTCAAGATGCAGGCTCTCATACCTGATGTCAAACCTCAGACACCTCCATTGACCCCCTGCCCATCTCTCTTTCATTA
>NW_005227583.1:0-224 GCF_000412655.1 Myotis brandtii
CTGTAAATAGCGCAGGATCTCTTAGTACAGCCTGTGGGGACACTCTGAGAGGAGGGACCAGCCGGTGGAAAGCCCTGTAGGGGGCACGGATGGTGGGTTTAGAGGAGCCTAAGGATGGCAAAGAGGCCCGCGTGCCTAAAAGATTAGTAGGAAGCGGCCCTAACCGGTTTGCTCAGTGGATAGAGCGTCGACCTGTGGACCGAAGGGTCCCAGGTTCGATTCCG
>NW_005227584.1:0-224 GCF_000412655.1 Myotis brandtii
GGGCACTGGCTGGCGGGGAGTGGGGGGGGCCCTGCCGGCCAGACCCCCAGATTACATGGACTTGAACCCGGACAGTCCAAGGGTCCGGCTTCCTGTCACTACGGGAGCCCGTTCAGCGGAGACGGGGTCGGATCCTAGATGAGCGTCTGTTCCGTCTGTTCCAACACGGACAGCCCTGGGTCACCTCGGACTCCACGTAGGTCGTTTGGTGGTTAGGTCGCCGT
>NW_005227585.1:0-224 GCF_000412655.1 Myotis brandtii
TCAAACACTTGTCATCCGGCTTAAGAGGCAGAACATTACCTATACCTTACAACTTCTCTTCATGACAATTCCGTGTAAAACCATACTGGACTTCTGTTGAAATTCTATCAACTCAATGTCTACATCCCATTTTACTGTTATATACAAAATAAATACAGAAAACCACACCAGTACATAGACTCATGAGTAATTATGAGGTAAAGAAACAGAATTCGGCCAGTCAC
>NW_005227586.1:0-224 GCF_000412655.1 Myotis brandtii
TGACAAACATCTGGCTATACTCAATAGAGAAAAGATAAGTACATAAAATTAGAAAAGAAAGAGAAGTTACTACAGATACCACAGATACACAAAGTATCATTCAAGAACATTATGAAAGAATATGACACCTAATTCAGTAACCTAGAAGAAATGTATAAATTCCAGCCTTCCTAGACTGAATAAATAAATAACCTTTCTAGACTGAATCATGAAGAACTGGAAAA
>NW_005227587.1:0-224 GCF_000412655.1 Myotis brandtii
AAAATATATGATCATCTTAATAGATGCAGAAAAGGCACTTAACAAAATTCACCATGCTTTCAAAATAAAAAGTCAACTAACGAGGTATAGAAGGAATATTACTCAACATAATAAAGACCATATACAACAATCCCACATCTGATATCATACACAGTGGTGAAAAAGAAATTTTTTCTCTAAAATTATATATAACATGGGTTTTCACTCTCTTCACCTCCTTTCAA
>NW_005227588.1:0-224 GCF_000412655.1 Myotis brandtii
GAAGTGGTGACTTGGTAATTTAATTCTCATAAAAACTGTAAGTAGCACCATCATGACAAGTTTTGTCCTATTTGTAGTCATCTTCATTTTGCATGACATTTTCAAATAAAGCGTGTGTTTGTGCAGGTGTAATTCATGGTGAAGTCCTTAAACATAACATAAAACACTGCAATATCCTTTCAGTTCTCTGCATTTTCATCATACAACTCAGCCAATACTATTTC
>NW_005227589.1:0-224 GCF_000412655.1 Myotis brandtii
AGGCAGGGCTGGCCAGCGCCAGACGCCATCCAGGCCCTGTGTGCGGCCTTGGGCGGCCGGGCTTAGGCGGCACGATTGTGTCACCTAAGCCCCACCCCAGCCAGGAACCCCGTGTGCCGCCTAAGCCCCCTGCGCCTAAGCCCCACCCCCAGCTGGGACCCTCGTGTGCCGCCTAAGCCCCACATCGCTTAAGCCCCACCCCCAGCCGGGACCCCCATGTGCCG
>NW_005227590.1:0-224 GCF_000412655.1 Myotis brandtii
CAGGAGCAGGAGCAGGAGCAGGAGCAGGCAAGGCGAGAGCCTTCACCCTGATCCCGCACATCCTCCGGCCCCTCTCGGCAAGTGTCAGCCTCCCAGGGTGCGGGGATCTGGCCAGGCCCTGCGGCGGCTTCAGCGTCACCAGAGAACATGCCCTGAGGGTGCCACTACCGTGACCCGCTCATGCGTTACCCGATCACGTCACCTGGTGAGGGGAAAAGCTCAGG
>NW_005227591.1:0-224 GCF_000412655.1 Myotis brandtii
AATAAATTCAATTTAAAAAACTAAAAGAATAAACATAAAAGAAGAGTTCCTTAAAACAATGAACTCCTCCAGGATACTGAAAATGAAGTACTATTTATGAAAATGCCATGTTTCCCACAACTGTTTCGGGCTGCTATGCCAATGAAATGAACCATACCTGTTTAGAAAAAAATTAGTTTACACTTGGCTATTGGTAGCTTCTCAAATCATGAAGACATTTTTTT
>NW_005227592.1:0-224 GCF_000412655.1 Myotis brandtii
CCCAGCCACTCAGGGCCTCTGGGCAGCATGGGAAGGCGGCTCTGGCCTGAGCGAAGGCGGTGCCTGCAGCCAGGGGAAGGAAGGCCCATTCTTCCAGGAATCTTCATGGATCGGGCATCTAGTAAATGAATAAAATAAAATCGCCGTTTTCTTGGCACCCCATTAACATATTGTGCCGATACTGTAAGCCTATGCAAAGCAGGCATCTCCTGACCTTTGACCTG
>NW_005227593.1:0-224 GCF_000412655.1 Myotis brandtii
TATTATACATATACATTATTTACACAAATGTAAATGTATATATAAAAATATATATCAAAATATATTTGTATAGCTTGCATAAAACAATATTGAAATAAAATTAACTAGCTAGGAAAATGCAGGCTGACTTTATGTGCCCTCTGCTCACCACTGCATGCCCACCTTGAAAAGTCCAGATAGCATGGATCCATCAAAGTGATGTCGCAAGCATCATGTGAAGCAAA
>NW_005227594.1:0-224 GCF_000412655.1 Myotis brandtii
GCAGCGTACTCTCTAGTCTGGAAATGGTAAACATATACACTACATTCAGAATTGGGTGTGCTAGAAGGACATTGTACCCTGTAAAGAAAGTACATCTTTCAAACCAATGCAGAATACCAGTGTATAAGCTTTATTTGTTAAGTAACAGCATGATTTTTAAAAAATACTATTAAATAATCAATTTTTTGAAAGATAAACAAAAATAAAGTTTGTTAACTTCTACC
>NW_005227595.1:0-224 GCF_000412655.1 Myotis brandtii
ACGTGCTCATTTAGCATCGCTCGCGGCTGTCCTCCGGTCCCGAGAGTCAGGGAACCCGTGGTCACCGGCCCCATGACATCCTCCTGAGGCTCAGCCACCCGTGTCCCCCCGCGAGCTGCTGACACGCCTCCGACTCCCGGAAGGAAGGCTTCTTAGTCCGGCTCCCTCCCCCTCGAGCCAAAGCCAAAGCCAAAGCCAAAGCCAAAGCCAAACCACCTCGGGGC
>NW_005227596.1:0-224 GCF_000412655.1 Myotis brandtii
GATGGCCTGGATCTCGACCTTGGCGGGCGGGTTTCGGAGGGCGCACCAATCAGCCTAGCGCTCATGGCGGAGCAGTGGGCAGGGAGCAATGGCCTGCAAGTGAGATTAGCAGCGAAGGCAGAGCGAGAGGTTTTGACTGCGAGCATGGCCCTCTGTCCTAAGTCCTGAGCTCAGGTGACCCGGGGCGGAAGCAGGGAGGGGGCAGTCCTGTGGGAGGGGAGGGG
>NW_005227597.1:0-224 GCF_000412655.1 Myotis brandtii
GCAAACCTCTGCAACGTGGTATAGTGGGAAGAACTCGGAGTTAGGAGCCTG
This sequence comes from Myotis brandtii, assembly GCF_000412655.1. Taxonomy (NCBI): domain Eukaryota; kingdom Metazoa; phylum Chordata; class Mammalia; order Chiroptera; family Vespertilionidae; genus Myotis; species Myotis brandtii. The sequence continues at coordinate 52 of NW_005227597.1, forward strand.
ATGCCTGCCAGAATATTCTACTGAATACTCCCCAGGGCTGTGTGAACACCCGGCGAGAGCGGGTGTGAGAGGCGGCCTGCTGCACAAATTAGGGCGTTGGAATCACGGACAAGATGGCACCGTGGAGAGCTTCTTGCCTACCTGCCTCCTTTCCCAGGAGAGAAGACTGTGGG
>NW_005227598.1:0-224 GCF_000412655.1 Myotis brandtii
GTTTACATTTAGTGGTGGAGGATAAAGGTAAATATGTTACAGGTATCATACATGCCCAATTACAAAAAGTAAGTTTTCCCAAAAGTTATTCCTCAGAAAAAAAAGGAAGTTTTGCCTTATAAAGTTTCAAAGTAGTGTTTGCACATCTATTTTAGTGTATATAATGTACATGTTTGAAAAGAAACGGGCTACACCCTGGCCAGTGTGGTTCAGTTGGTTGGGGG
>NW_005227599.1:0-224 GCF_000412655.1 Myotis brandtii
CTCGGGCGGCGGGGGAGAGGCCAGGCAGGCTTCCTGGAGGCGGCGGCATCCGAGCTGAACTCTGTGGTGGGAGGAGGAGCAGGTGGAGAAGTGGGCGACACAGGACAGGGACCACCAGAGGGGACCCGAGTGCTGTGCAGCCTGGCCAGAGCCGGGAGAGGGACAGCACCGCAGGCCTGGCCTCGGCCTCCTGGGCAGGAAGGAGCTTGGCCCCGTGGGGGTTG
>NW_005227600.1:0-224 GCF_000412655.1 Myotis brandtii
AAATCAAGGTTAAATTTATACAATATAAAATTAAACATTTAAAATTTTATGATTCAGTCCCATTTAGTACATTGACCATGTTGTGCAAACAACACCTCTATCTACTTCCAAAATGTTTTTATCACCACAAATGAAAAACCCATACCCTTTAAGAAATCTATCTCCATTTCCAGGGCCATTTAAAAAAATTGTGGTTAAACACACACACACACACACACACACAC
>NW_005227601.1:0-224 GCF_000412655.1 Myotis brandtii
CTAGGATGCCACCCCCCTCTGGGGAGAAGAATGCACATTCTCATTTCCTGATTCCTTTCTTTCCTCCATTTGGCTTTCATTCAATCGCGTGTTTTTTTAAATTCCAGCCTGGGTCAGCTATTCTGAGAAGAATCAGCTGTTTCTGGGGGTGCTGCAGAAAGGGGAACCCCGGGGCGGGGGGAGGGTTGAGGGGGAGGCAGATAGGGGAACAGAAGGCCCTCCCC
>NW_005227602.1:0-224 GCF_000412655.1 Myotis brandtii
TCTAACTGCTTTTTGTCCTTACTTTTAACCCGTAGCCTGTGTGGTCACTTCATTTGCTTAATAAAGGTGCTCCATATGGGATGGCTACGATTCAATCAAATCCTCTCCCTCAGAAGGGTATGCTGATGGGACACACACAGAGAGAGGATGGAAGCAACAGAAATATAGAGAAGCAACGGTAGAGAGAAGAGGCTTAGGGCAATAGGTGTGAGAAGGAACCAGGA
>NW_005227603.1:0-224 GCF_000412655.1 Myotis brandtii
CTGCTACTTCTCTTTTATTTTTTCCATCATAACTTATCCTCTCTGTGCCCTCTTCCACCTCCACCCCCTACAATCACCACACTGTTGTCCATATCTATAGGTTCTATCTCTTTTCTTCCTTTTGCTCAATCCCTCCACCTCCAACCCCTCCCACCCACCGCCCCCAGCCAGAGCTGTCTACCTGCTCTCTAGGAGTCTGCCTCCATTTTGCTTTGTAGTTCAGT
>NW_005227604.1:0-224 GCF_000412655.1 Myotis brandtii
GCGCTGGCATTCCAGTAGGGGGCAGTCACAGGGCAACACAATTCAGAGAGTGACAATGCAATGTAGACCAATAGATCAGGGTTAGGGGAAACAGTGCCAATTAGAAACCATTTGTACCTGAGTTTTTGTTATGACTAAACCTCCTTCCCTCCCCCCGCCCCCATTTTGTGAAATGGAAGAGTGGTATATTTTATTTTTTTAAATATATTTTTATTGATTTTTTA
>NW_005227605.1:0-224 GCF_000412655.1 Myotis brandtii
ATTAGAGAGACTTGCAGAAATGTAAAATAATGTCACTCATTATTTTTCTTAGTTTTGAACAATAAAGTTATTTTTCATAAGACAGACTATTTTTGTTAACGTAATAATAATGTTAAATGAATTAATAAATGAATATTTAAAATATTCTCAGTTTTAATTTCTAAGGTGGTAATTATTCCATTTATGGCCAACACAAACAAAGGCCTTTTGGGGTCCTCAGTAAC
>NW_005227606.1:0-224 GCF_000412655.1 Myotis brandtii
TTTTTTTTTTACAATTGTCCTCTATAACTGGCTTTACTTTTTAAAGGGAGTTCCCTATTAAAATTGAGTTAAGTGAAGAAAGTTCTGAGTTGATTTACAAGTGACGGTTAAGTCAAGAATGGTACAGATGGTCTATGAGCATGGCATCACATTGCAAAGTGGTATGTGAATGCCTGAGATCTCCTCTCAGCACCGCGGTCAGAGGTCACACAGACCTGCCTGAG
>NW_005227607.1:0-224 GCF_000412655.1 Myotis brandtii
AAATAGGTCTGATCTAATCTCAACCAGATTTTGAGTTAGATTTTTTTAAGGTTCTCTTTACATTTATAATCAGGTCATAGATCTCCTCACTTATTGAGCCCTTTAGAGCCCCTTGATCCTAGAACAAACAGGTTCTTCATCTTATAAAACAGGGGTCTTTATAAACGAGGGGTTTTGTATTAGTGTCCTGGGGGAGGGGTTGTGCTTTCAGATTGAAATATTTT
>NW_005227608.1:0-224 GCF_000412655.1 Myotis brandtii
CAGTCTGCAGGCCGATTCTTTATCCACTGAGCCAAACGGGCCAGGGTTCCTCTCCTATTTTTTGGCCACAGGATGAAGTCTGCCCACCCAGCCACTGTGGAGTCAGACAAGTCGGCTTGGCTCCACCACTTATGTCAGCCGGTGACTCTGGGCAAGTTATTCAGCCTCAGTTTACCCCTCTGTGAACTGGGGTAATGATGATTCCTCCTTCATGGCTCTGTTGT
>NW_005227609.1:0-224 GCF_000412655.1 Myotis brandtii
TCTACCTGGAGCTGCGGGCCCTTCAGCTCCACCCTCCCATCCGGAGCCCTTCTCCCCGCAGTCCTGGGCTGGGATGGAGGGGGGAGATGGGAGGCCACCCCCTGACCCCCAGGTCCCCCTGCACTGCCAGCTGAGCCCTCACACCTGAGGGCCTGGGGCCAGGTCCCTGCAGACAAGGCTGCTGCTCCAGAAATCCCATAATCAGCAGGTGGGGTTTGGGGCTG
>NW_005227610.1:0-224 GCF_000412655.1 Myotis brandtii
CTCAGGCAGGTCCTATCTCTGCAGCTTTACATCTTCCAGGCATCAGGGCTCCTTCTCTATGCTCCACTACTTGCTTCCTCTGAGCATTACCTTGTACCTTTGGTACCTCCATTGTCACGCTTGCTGTCTATCAGTGCCACTACCAACGACAAAACCCATGGTGACAATGCTACGCTGTTTCAGGCAGAGGCAGAAGGACTGAGTCTCTCTTTTTTGTGTCCCAC
>NW_005227611.1:0-224 GCF_000412655.1 Myotis brandtii
TTTTGGATCAAAGTCACATGACATGCAGTTCCCTGGCCTCCTGACATTCCTCTCCTTCCCCATTGCTTCGCTCTAAAGACAGTCTCGCTCATCTCCCTGACACATATAGGCTCACTCCCTGAAATATGGGGCGTGAGAGTGTTCAATGTGGTACTCCGTGTATTCCTACTACAGATTGTTTTATTTTTAAATTGTAATTTCCTCCATGATTTTCTTATCTCTTT
>NW_005227612.1:0-224 GCF_000412655.1 Myotis brandtii
TGACACCGCCACCCCAGGCCGACAGGTACACCCAGCAAGTGCCAGGGATTCAGAAGCTCCCCCAGGGACCTGTGGACGCTGTCTCCATGGTAACAGTGTTGACCGCGTCACAGAGCTCGGGTGCTGGGTGTGAGTCTAGATAGACCGCCCCTGGGTGCAAACCAGCCCCTTCGTGGGCCAGCTGTGCGCTCTGAGCAAGTCCTCACCCTCTGAGCCTCGGTCAC
>NW_005227613.1:0-224 GCF_000412655.1 Myotis brandtii
ATTAGCATATTACGCTTTTATTATTATAGATTGTCTTACCTCTGTCATGAAAAATTTCAAGCACACACGTAAGTATGGAGAATAGATAATGAACTCCCTGTGCCAATCATTGAATTTCAAAGATTATCCACATATTGTACTTCACACATGGGTGACGTATGTTTTAAAAGCTCTTTCATTTAACTAACTAGCAAGTTTCTAGAAAATCCTACCTAATCTGCAGG
>NW_005227614.1:0-224 GCF_000412655.1 Myotis brandtii
TATTAATTGGAAGGGTGCATCCCGGAAGAGTGGGAAAGTGAGATTTATTATCAGAGAAGCCTCTTGCTTCCACTATTGCCCACTATACAAAACCCTGTGTCATTTTCTTTTTAATATAGGAATTTCAGAAACAGCTTACGAATGCTAAAAGAATAATGATCATAGGGAATGGTGGTATCGCACTTGAATTAGCGTAAGTATATATTTTTAAAAATTGCTCTGTG
>NW_005227615.1:0-224 GCF_000412655.1 Myotis brandtii
AGCAAATTACCCTAAACATCAGCAGCTCTAGACAACAGACATTTGTATCAGAGTTTTCTAGGTTCAGGAATATGGCAGGAGCTGAGCGAAGGGTCTCATGACACTTGGGAATCCGTGGGTCGGAGCCGCAGCCGCAGCCGCCTGGGGCCTGCGCTGGGCCGCAGGATCCATTCACTTGGGTGGTTGTGGGTGACTTCCCTTCCTCCCGAGGTCTGCGGGCAGCT
>NW_005227616.1:0-224 GCF_000412655.1 Myotis brandtii
TGTGCAAGATCCAACTATTCTTGCACTAGAAATTTACATTTCTCCTTGAGAAAAATAAGAACTGAGTGAAATACGTACTTCAGTGTGATTTTATGGCTAACAATTATATAGGTCGTTGATTTCATCAACAAAAAAAGGGAGAAGCATAATAAAGAACAAAAGTGCCTGGTCTTTGGAAAGTTTTAGCATCCATTATATTTTAATGTTAAGGTATAAATTATCTT
>NW_005227617.1:0-224 GCF_000412655.1 Myotis brandtii
AGTGCACAAAGCAGCAGGTGGCCAGGGAGGAGCCCAACCCAGGGCCAGGCACCATGTTGCTCCCGCACATCCCAGCCCCGTTGCGCCTGCCACCTCCACCGCCTCCGCTCGGTAGCACTGCAGCAGAGGCTCGAGAGGCTCGCACCATTGCAGCTGTGCTCACCAGCCGTGAGCTCCGAGTCTGGCACCCATAGGTCAGCTGAGCGGCACTCCCTCTGTGGGAG
>NW_005227618.1:0-224 GCF_000412655.1 Myotis brandtii
TCCATTCCAACAACCACCAGTGAGCTTAGGAGAGGACAGAACCACGCGTGGCATCAGGGCTTGGCTGCGTCTTGAGTTCAGCCTGGTGAGATGTTGCACAGAGAAACAAGCGGGTCTGTACCCAGACTTGTGGCCCATGGAAAAGATGAGGTAATAAATTCTTATTGTTTTAAGCCTTAAGTTTGCGATCATTTGTTATACAGCAATAGAAAACTAATACAAGT
>NW_005227619.1:0-224 GCF_000412655.1 Myotis brandtii
TCCCCACCTCCATTCTGGCTTCCATCCTGGCCCATGGCAGCCCCCCACCCCAGCCCCACGTGGCCTCACCTCACAGGAGTCCTTGCCGCCCTCGGGGGAGCCGGCACACACCATGTTGCGTGTGATCCTCCCCGGGTAGGCTTGCCGGCACTCCTCATCTGAGCGTAGCTGGATGTTGGCACACTGTAAGGCTTGTGGGAAACTCACTGGGGAGGAGAGAGAGA
>NW_005227620.1:0-224 GCF_000412655.1 Myotis brandtii
CACCTGGCCTGGTACCTCCTCCCAGCGCCTCCCCCCCACCCCTGGCCCAGCCCCACACGGAGCAGCCCCACCTCCAGCCAGTCTCCCTGTCGCCCCTTGGCTTCCTCCCTTCATGGGGCCGAATGAGTCACATAAACGCTACCCATCTCCACCCACTGAGGCCCGGCCTGAAACTTCACCATCTTGTGCATCGTGACATCCCCACAGGAAGGAACAGCGCCTGT
>NW_005227621.1:0-224 GCF_000412655.1 Myotis brandtii
CTTGTAAGCGTCTTGTGCCAGCCTGTGTCACCTACAGGACAGAGCACACAGGAGGCACTCAGAGACACAAGGCAACGGAGAAGAGGCTCGGAGGAGTCGCACTGGTGCCCGGTGCCCCTGGGCCCAGCTCCCTCAGCTGTGCGTGGGAGACACTGATTCTTACTCCACATCCTTCCCACAGCGTCACAGGGGCCATGAAATGGCAGTTGCTGTGGCCGCTTCCT
>NW_005227622.1:0-224 GCF_000412655.1 Myotis brandtii
TGGACATAGGTCATCTTTCAGGTTCATGGATGGACAATTGTATACCTTGCCAAGTTATGCCTCCATTGTCACACTTATTGTATTCTAAATTAGGTACGTTGTTCTGAGGAGGTTCAATGTTAGACATGGATGAGAAAATAAAAGAAAATTGAAAAAAATTTTTTAAAAAGCTTCAAGTAACAAAATAGAAAAGTTTAAGATTCTTGGAGGTATGTGCTCCAAGG
>NW_005227623.1:0-224 GCF_000412655.1 Myotis brandtii
CGCCTTGCAGTGCAAGCTCACCCCCGCCGGCTGCTGATTCCCTGCACACTCTCTCCTGTGAGGGGGAAGGCAGGAGGCAGGGCCACGGTTATTCAAGACCCCCGTGGCCCTCCCCGCCACAGACTCTCCCCACGCATGGCCGCCATGGCGCAGAGCTCCTTAGAACGGATGCCCCTGAGCGAAAAGAGGCTGCACACAGCTGGCCAAGGAGCACATGAGAAGAT
>NW_005227624.1:0-224 GCF_000412655.1 Myotis brandtii
AGATGATTATTAAAATATCTGTTCATGGAGTTTTTGTGAAGAGTAACTGTGATTATGTAAGTATTAGAGGCCCGGTGCACGAAATTTGTGTACAGGGGGAGGCCCTCAGCCCAGGCTGCACTCTCTCCAATCCGGGACCCCTCGGAGGATGTCTGGCTGCCGGTTTAGGCCCGATCCCGGGATCGGACCTAAACCGGCAGTCGGACATCCCTTTCACAATCTGG
>NW_005227625.1:0-224 GCF_000412655.1 Myotis brandtii
CCACCCACCCCGATGGGGGCCGATTGGGAGTGGGGACGGCTGGGGGGCAGGGCCGTGGGTAGTTGGCTAGCCGGCCCCACCCCTGATCAGGGTGGGGGGGCCGATCGGGACCCCACACGCCCCCATCGGGTCCGTTGGCCGGCCGCAGTGCGTGTCATAGCAACCGGTCGTTCTGGAATTCTGGTCGCTTGGCTTTTATATATATAGATACAATGAAGCTAAAG
>NW_005227626.1:0-224 GCF_000412655.1 Myotis brandtii
TCATAATGCATCTTTAATCATTTACTGGTAGCATGTTCCAAAAAAATGATCCTGAAAATTTACAGATAAAGTTAACTTTAGATGAGAGAAATACATACTGGATCCATTAAACTTCTCTCTATTGATCTCTTAAGGAAAAAGAAAAGTCATTGTGTTTTAACGGGTTCGGTAACAATGTTTTGCAGATATGGAAGATCAAGAACATGCTCTGTTTCACTGATATT
>NW_005227627.1:0-224 GCF_000412655.1 Myotis brandtii
CTGCCCCCTGGTGGTCAGTGCGCTCCCACAGGCAGAGGGCCACTCAGCCAGAAGCCGGGCTCACAGCTCGCGAGCACATCTACAGCGGCAGGAGCCTCTCCTGACTCCGCGGCAGTGCTACCAAGCAGCGGCGGCAGGCATAGCGAGCCAGGATGAGTGCAAGCAGCGCGGCACCGGGCCCCCGCTCAGGTTCCTCCCTGGCCGCCTGCTGCTTGGTGCACTGC
>NW_005227628.1:0-224 GCF_000412655.1 Myotis brandtii
GTTTTTCAATACTTGCTCTTTCAAAGTAATTTTTAAATTTGTTGATTTTTTAAATTTTATTTTTTAAATTCAAAATAGTCTTAGCATTGAGACTTGTATTAAAATCTGTTTGTTTTAGTTATTTGTATTTTTCACAAGGAAAAGATTTTACCTAAATCCTATACTTCACTTTGGGTTTTTTTTAATTTTTGATGATCATTCCATTATTTTTTTAAAGTCATCTT
>NW_005227629.1:0-224 GCF_000412655.1 Myotis brandtii
TCCTGCCACCCCCCCCTCCCCGGCCCTGTGCCCCGTCCAGCTCACCTGGGGGTGGAAGAGCAGAGGGGGCGGCCGCAGGAACTTCTCCTTCAGGACGCCCACGGGGTCCGGCACCTTCCGCTTCTCCACCCTGCTGGACAGCAATGCCGAGGGTTACGTACCCCCAGGGCCCACGGGCTCCTGCCTGCGCCCCTCGGTCACGGGGGGGCCTCGTCATGCCGGTT
>NW_005227630.1:0-224 GCF_000412655.1 Myotis brandtii
ACATGCATGAGTTCAGGAAAGCATCTATGCAAATATCTGTGAAAGAAACTGACTGCTGCTCACTAGGCCCTCTTAACACGAACGAAGGGAATGACTGGCTTTTTTTGAGTTCTGGTAGTGTGTGGTGGTGGGAAATTGTGTGTGATGAGGCACGATATTGGTTTTATGGTCCAGCTATGGTGGAGAAGTGGTGGATGGGTTAGAGCAGCGGTTCTCAACCTGTG
>NW_005227631.1:0-224 GCF_000412655.1 Myotis brandtii
AAATAAATAATTCATAAGTTTTAAAATGCATACCGTTCTAAAGTTATGATGGGAACTCACATCACCCACTCCATCCCACCTGGGATGTGAATTGTCCCTTTGTCCAGCGTGTCCTCACTGTATACAGTCCCCACCCAGGAGTCACTTGATAACCGTCTGAGTTATCAGATCTACTCTTGTGGTATCACAGTGCTGAGTTCCAGTCACCCTTATTTTATTTAACA
>NW_005227632.1:0-224 GCF_000412655.1 Myotis brandtii
AGGGCACCCCAGGCCCAGGCCCTGTCTTTCCGAGGCCCCATCAGCCACAGCGGCTCCAGCCAGTGCCCCTCCTGCCTCTGTGCCCTCCGTGCCCAGTTCTCTCACCCACCGCGGCTGCTGCTGGTTGGTTTCAGGTCACCCGTCGCCAGCCCCATCCGGCCAGCCCAGCCCCAAACCCAGCCGTGCTGAGAGCCAGCCCTTGGAGCCAGGTGAGGACACGGCCT
>NW_005227633.1:0-224 GCF_000412655.1 Myotis brandtii
TTTCCCCCGACGGCCCCCCACAGAGAACGAAGGCTGGCCAGTGAGCTCAGTAGTTAGAGCATCCACTGTGCACTGACATGTCCTGGATTCAATTCTCGAGGTCTCTCTCTCTCTCCCGTTTCAGCCGCCCTCCCTTCCTTTCTCTATAAGAAACCGTGGGGGGACATCTCCTCCAGGGAAACCCACTCAGGATGAACCCGAGGTAAACACGGCACCTGAGACCC
>NW_005227634.1:0-224 GCF_000412655.1 Myotis brandtii
GGGTTTTAGAATCTGGTTCAAGTTCCCATCTGGCACTAGAACTTGAGAAACTTGAAATGGATGTTCACGTTTTGCTTGACTACTTCTAAGGAAAGATTCTCAACTAAGGATGCTGTTCGCTTTCTAGGGGACATTTGGCAACATTTGGAGACATTTTTGGTTGTCATGACTCGGGGAGGAATACTGCTGTCATCTAGCAGGTAGAGACCAGGGATGTCATTAAA
>NW_005227635.1:0-224 GCF_000412655.1 Myotis brandtii
TCAGTGTGCTCCCACAGCTGGAGTGCCACTCAGCTGATAGACCTGTCCTGGTGGCCCACCAGCCCAGCAGCACCCACTCACTCCCTCAGTAGTCCTGCAGGTTCAATCACTGGAGAATGGGCCAGGCACCGACAGATCAGCGCTGCTGGCATGATCTGACAGCGCTGCCAGCGTCCTGGAAGTCGGCCTCAGGCACCCCCGTCGCTTCCCCTCCTAGATGCTCC
>NW_005227636.1:0-224 GCF_000412655.1 Myotis brandtii
GGGGCTGGAGTCTGAGCCGGTCCCCGGTGGGCGATGCGCCCGGGGTGCAGCGTGACTGCAAACAGCTTTGCAGACCGCGGCCATTTTGGGGGACAACCTCAGGCCCCCAGTCACCCCCAGTTGCCCCCAGTGTTCCTCTGTGAGTAGCTCGTGAATTGTTTGTTCCCCCCAAATCGAATTCTCTGCCTGTTGTTTCTCTCTCTCTCTCTCTCTCTCTCTCTTTC
>NW_005227637.1:0-224 GCF_000412655.1 Myotis brandtii
TCGCCCAGGCTGAGCAGTGGCACCAGGGACGGGCTCCGGGGCCTCCAGGCTGCACAGGAGGGAAGCGAGGAGAACTGGCAGAGCTTTGCCCTGGCTCATATTCGAGCTGTCACTGAGGAGCTGGGGAGTATGAGCAGTTCCCTTACCTCTCTGTTCCTCAGTTTCCTTTTTTTACAAAATGAAGAAGAGAAAAAAGGAAAACCAAACAAGCAGAAGAAAGCCCA
>NW_005227638.1:0-224 GCF_000412655.1 Myotis brandtii
GTGACAGCCGAGAAAGGCCCTTCGTATTCAAACTCCCTATAAAAACTGAAGGCCTTACATCTGAGCTCAAAATATCTGTTGTACTTTTATGACACGAATTGTCACGAAAGGAAATGAAGCATGAGGGTCAAGGCACTGTGCTGAAGGTCCCACAGCCAAGCAATGGCCGGCTCTGCACCCTGTCCCCACGCCTTTCGCTCCTCGTCCAGTTCTGGGAGGCAGAC
>NW_005227639.1:0-224 GCF_000412655.1 Myotis brandtii
GCCCTCCTTTCCTTCTATGTAGTTCTAGGGGGGTTTTGCAGGAGGAGGAAATTCTCAAGAGCCAGCCAAAATGTCTGAAAAACTATTATCCACTCTGCACCCCAGCAAAGCAAAAGTGCCATTCTGCTAGTCCCACCCCCTCTGTCATTTGTACCGGGCTGGTGATGTTTCCTTCTCTTTACTGCAAGCAATAACCCATATAGGGCAATGGAGGAAAAGCAGGA
>NW_005227640.1:0-224 GCF_000412655.1 Myotis brandtii
TGCCAGGGTGGGGGTGGGGAGCCAGTCCTGGGTGGCCGGGGGCTCGGCCCTGGGCACCAGTTCTCCCTCGGGAGTGGCTGCTGCAGAGCTGCCTCGAGGAGGGATTAGTGGGCAAGTCCAGCTCAGCAGCAGAGGATTCTGTGTGTGTGTGTGCATGCGCGTGTGTGAGCATGTATGTGTGTGAGCATGTGTGAGTGTGTGAGTGTGTGTGAGTGTGAGTGTGT
>NW_005227641.1:0-224 GCF_000412655.1 Myotis brandtii
AGCTGCCTGAGCTCCCCTCTGCGCCCATGGCCCAGCACGTCGCCCTCGGTTGCTCACCCTTGACTGTGCTGTCCTTCCGCCTGGGCACAGAGGACGCTCACCATCACTTAGAGTTTCAGATGCTCCCAGAGAGCCCCCGCCCCGGCCTCATGCGGGGCTGGGCTCGCTCTGTGGGATCCATTCTGCGCTAGAGAGTCTGATATCACCCAGTGTTTATGGATGGC
>NW_005227642.1:0-224 GCF_000412655.1 Myotis brandtii
TTAACACAAGAGCAGACCTTGTTTTAGTCAGAACAGACAGAAATACTGCCGTGCGCGTGGATCTGAAATTTCCAGGGTTTGGGAGAAGAAAGTAGACACATGTCAGCCGACTTTTCTAGTAACAAATAGCAAATGTGGACAATTCTGTAGTTTGAGACAATAAGAAGGGCTGACTAGACGATGCTCCGATCGCGTTTAACATCCATTTTGTAAAAGCTCCTTGG
>NW_005227643.1:0-224 GCF_000412655.1 Myotis brandtii
GATGGCCAGGGGAAGGGACCAAGAGGTTGGCTGTTCCGCCTGGTTGCTGGCCCCGCCCCTGCCACAGGTCGCCCTCTGTGTATGGGGCAACCGGCAGGGTAGGGGCCTTGGCCTGGTGCCGCCCACATCCCCCGCCACCCACCCTCGGTTCCCCATTCACCATCAGGCAATCGGAGCCTGCCAGCTGGGGGAAAAGGACCAAGAGGTGGTCAGTGCGCCTCATA
>NW_005227644.1:0-224 GCF_000412655.1 Myotis brandtii
ACACTCTCTCACACTCACACTCCCTCTTACACTTACTCTTATACTCACAAAGTCACATTCACACAGTCACATGCTCTATCACACTCACACACACTCACATTCTCAGTCACACACTCTCTACCATTCTCACACACTCACTCACACTCACAATCACACACTCTCACAGTCACACATTCTTTCACACACTCTCACACACTCTTGCACACCCACATGCTCACTCACAC
>NW_005227645.1:0-224 GCF_000412655.1 Myotis brandtii
TCTCTGGTACGTTCTAATCACTGAGAAAGATGAGCTAGGGCTCAGATTTTCTTTTGTTTTCCCAGCCATTTGCCCATACACTTAATCAGGATAGGGGTTTTCTTACTTCCATCACGTTTCTAAATATTTGACAATAGAGATAAAATAATAATAACTGATATTCAAAACAATGATCTTTAAAAAGTGGCAAAGTTGCCCTAGCTGGTTTGGCTCAGTGGATAGAG
>NW_005227646.1:0-224 GCF_000412655.1 Myotis brandtii
AGGATGGTAGCTGCTTCCTACAGTTGCTACTGTCTTAGTATTTCCCTTTTGAAAAGACTTTTCACTTCTTCAGTACAACGACATGAAATAGGTAAATAACTGAACCAAGGCACACAGTGAGTATACAGTAAGACAGGGACAGGGCTTAAACCCAGGTCTTTCCAGTTGCAAAGCCCTTGCTCTTTTGGACACGACACAGTTGTTCAGGGTGAAGGCAGATCTAG
>NW_005227647.1:0-224 GCF_000412655.1 Myotis brandtii
TCATGATCAGAAAGCTTGGCCGCAGGCAAGGCAGCACTCCAGAACCCAGGAGCCGCCTTGCATGCGACCCGTGATTGTGATGGTGATAGTGATCGTGATCAGAAAGCTGGAAAGTTCGAAAGGTGGCACCCTGGGACACAGGAGCTTCTTTGCTTTCGGTCTGTGATTATCGTTGTTATGGGAAAGCCAGACCGCAGGCAAGGCAGCACCCCAGAACCCAGGAG
>NW_005227648.1:0-224 GCF_000412655.1 Myotis brandtii
AAGGGCTGGGCACCTGGAGGGTGAGCAGGGGTGGGCTGCGTGCAGGGGTCTGGCTGGTGGGGTGTGGGGGCGGCTGGGTTCTGTCTCCAGGGGCAGAGCCGGGAGGGGCTGATGGGCAGGGACGCTGGGTCTGTGGCCTGGAGGGGCACAGGGGCCACAGGGGCAGCAGGTGGGGAGGCTCCCAGCTGAGAGCCAGGTGCCGGGGGGAGGGGCCACAGCTGAGA
>NW_005227649.1:0-224 GCF_000412655.1 Myotis brandtii
CTTCATGGGAAAGATGCACAGGGCAAGGTGTGTGAGAAGGGACATGAGGCTTCCACACTCTCTCTGAATGCACCACCTCCCAGCACCTTGACGTGTTCACCAACACGGAAGCTCTCTCAACCCCTTTGTTTAGTGTTTTTGAGGAGGTTCCATTACATAGGCATGACTAATTAAATGTTGACCATTTGTGATTAAACTCAATCTTTAGCCCGTTTCCCTTCCCC
>NW_005227650.1:0-224 GCF_000412655.1 Myotis brandtii
TAGAAAGGATTAGTTAGTTAGAATGTCTTTGTCCACCCTTAATCCCTGTCACTTTACTGTTAGTTATTCCACAGCTGCACTGACGTCAAGAGGAAGGGACCTGGGATCCATGTGCTCACAACTTTATCTTCAGGGTACAGATGCATCAGTATGTCCCATAATGCCTTCCTCTGCTCACAGACCCAAGTAACTAGTATCTGAGCCTGACACAGGGGGAGTTCTGA
>NW_005227651.1:0-224 GCF_000412655.1 Myotis brandtii
CTGAGTTTTAGTTTATGGTCCCAGAAATATAACACTTCATTATTGCCCGCTGCAAATTAGCGTCAACACTCTTTACAATTACTGTACATGAATTGTGAGGATTGTTTCACAGAACGTTTGAAAAATGAGCGTTGTTAAATAATATTCACTGTTAGGGAAACAAATTCATCTACAGATTGATGAGCTAGATGAATTACAGTGCAAAAGAAATCCAAAACTTACCT
>NW_005227652.1:0-224 GCF_000412655.1 Myotis brandtii
CCATACGCAAAAATTAATTCAAGATGGGTCATAGACCTAAATGTAAGAATTAAACTATAAATCTTGTAGACAAAAACCTAGGAGAAATAGGTTTGTGACCTTGACTTAGGTAAAGATTTTTCAGTTATGACACCAGTTCTATAAAAGAACAAACACATAAACTGAACTTTATCAAAATTAAAAATTCTTAGAGAATGAACAGACAAGCCATGATTTAGGAGAAA
>NW_005227653.1:0-224 GCF_000412655.1 Myotis brandtii
GAGAGGCCTTTTATATCACCACTGTGACTGACTGCACGAATTACCACAACTCTTTCCTTCTCTGTGCTCTTGCTTCTTGATATGTCATTTTGTCATAATTCCTATCAAGAGGTTAGAGTCTATATCCTGATCCCTCAATTCTGGGTTGGTCTTGTGATATAGGTGTGTTTATAGAATGTAGCAGGTGTGATGCTATAGCAGTTTCCAAATGCCATGTTTGTTAC
>NW_005227654.1:0-224 GCF_000412655.1 Myotis brandtii
ATGTCCCTGCCTCACCACCACTGATGACTTGGGCCAGATTATTCTGTGTTATGGGAGGGGGTGGGGTGGCTTTCTTGTACCAGATGTTTGGCAGCATCCCTGGTCTCCACCCTCTCCCCAGGTGTGACAAACAAAAATGCCTCTAGAATTGGTAAACGGCCTCCCTCACTGAAGATGAAGTCCCTGCTTGACTTGCAGTGGTTCTCAACCTTCTGGCCCTTTAA
>NW_005227655.1:0-224 GCF_000412655.1 Myotis brandtii
CCCATTCAAGATTTGTGCACCTTACTCCATGTATATAATTCCTCAATGAAAAGTGTAACATAACAAAGGAAAGTGAAACTCCTCTTGTGAGGTGGGGTTCATAAAGGATGTGTGTGTGAGGTAGACAGACTCATTCTACTCCCTGGCTAGAGTCAACTGCATGCCCCCAGAGGGCAGAGATGACGGTTGGCTTACTTAGCTCTGTATTCCATCTAGCTTTTGTT
>NW_005227656.1:0-224 GCF_000412655.1 Myotis brandtii
TTCTTTTGTTTGTTTGTTTTTGTACTTTTTGAAATACTATGCCCTTAACTCAAGAGCAGTAGTGGAGGTGGGAGTTAGTGACAAAAACTAGAAGATACGCTGAAATAATGACGGGAGTGGTTTATGTCAGTTCTGTATTCAACCGGGGGCTGAGGGGTAGGGGGTGAGAAAAACATACTGAACTCCCTCATAGCCAATAAGAATCCCTCAAACTTTTTAGGTTA
>NW_005227657.1:0-224 GCF_000412655.1 Myotis brandtii
ACACACCGACAGCCTCCCCCTTGAGCCTGAAGAACAGAAGTGTCTCAGGGTGACTGTGCTCCCTCGAGGGGCCGGCCGCAGAGTTAGCTCTACCCCAGGACCACCAGCATCGCCCTGTCACCTGAACCTGCACCCTGAGGCTGATTCAGGGACCACCACTTTGCACAAGTCTAAGAGGCCTAGTGATTTTGCATTTCTAACTTCAGGAGGTTTTTTTTTTTTTT
>NW_005227658.1:0-224 GCF_000412655.1 Myotis brandtii
TGATGACATCTAGATTCTTCTTTTATTTATGTAAACTTTGGTAAACTTTATATATTCCTTTTTACTCTTTTCCCAGGAAGTTTTGGAAGCTTTCAGGCCATTAGTATCGTTTATAGTTAATTGAAGCTTATTATGCAGAGGCTTTAGAGATTATATACCTTTCTTATTATTTATCACCCAACCAACCTACTATTGTATTGGAGCAAGGTATTTGGGCAAAATAG
>NW_005227659.1:0-224 GCF_000412655.1 Myotis brandtii
GAGAAATGTCTATTCTGATTCTTTGCACAATTTTAATTTGCCTTTTATTGTTGAATTGTAAGAGTTCTATATATATTCTGGATATTACATCCTTATCATATATATGGTATACAAATATTTTCTTCCATTTTGGAGGTTGCCTTTCAATATCTTTATAGTGTCCTCTGAAGCACAAAAGTTTTAAATTGTGATGTCCGGTTCATCTCTTTTCTATTTGGTTGCTT
>NW_005227660.1:0-224 GCF_000412655.1 Myotis brandtii
GGGGGAACTAAGTAAGGGTCTGCAGGGACTTCTCTACATTATTTCTTACAACTGCATGTGGATCTACACAATCATTTCTAAATAAAAGTTTAATGAAAATATAATAGGTCTTATTCATTTTGAGTGTTTTACCAGGTACCAGGTTCTGTGTTGAGTATATTATATGAATTACCTTATTTAACCCTTGCAAGATTCTGATAGCATGGATTGCAGCATTAGTCCAT
>NW_005227661.1:0-224 GCF_000412655.1 Myotis brandtii
ACAAAAACAGGCTCTGGGCTGGATTTGGTGTGCAGGCATTCGTTTGCTGACCCGTTGTATTATAAACCAAGGGGCTCCTAATTTAGTGAATCTTCTTTTTGGAAGGTACCCTGCATGCATGCCTTTATCTTTCCTTTTTGAGGAGAACAGATTTCAGTATGCACCACCCCCAATTTTTTAACATATTACACAATTGACAAAAATTCAGTTTATAAAGTAAGAAT
>NW_005227662.1:0-224 GCF_000412655.1 Myotis brandtii
GCTCCAGAACCAAGTCCCTGTCTCCTGCTCTGCCTTCATCTCCTGGCACTCCCTCCCGATGCCGACCCCCACGCCTCCTGAAGCTGTGCGCCACGGGCACTGACTGACTCGTCCGGTTCCTGGAGAACACCATCGGAGCCATGGATGCTGGGCCTTCCACTGAAGGGTGTTTCCTGCCACCTTCAGGCAGCACCTCCTCTGGGAAGCCTCCCCTGCCTGACCCA
>NW_005227663.1:0-224 GCF_000412655.1 Myotis brandtii
CCTAACATGGACAGCAGATGATTTTCAATTCCTGTAGGAGTCAGGCAACAGCAACAGACAGGTGCGGGAAGCTAGAATCAGAACGGTCTCTCCCGCACTCCTCAGGGCAGGGCTGCAGTCTCCAGGCGCTCAGAAAGCAGTAGAGAGGAGCCCCAGGCCCATTCCCCTGGGGATGGGTGGGGCATGGTATGCCTTTAAATGTGTAAGGGACTGGTGGCCATTGA
>NW_005227664.1:0-224 GCF_000412655.1 Myotis brandtii
ATAGGCAGTAATGTTGCTAAAGTCTCATTAATTCTAATACCTCTTTGCAGATTGTTTTGGACTCTATTAACTGGTCATATTATTTGCTAATAACGATAGTGCCCTTTTTTCCTGGTCCTTACGTCTTTCATTTCTTTTGATTGAGAAGAAAACAAACATAAAACAAGTCAGATGCAGAAATCACAGGATATATATTTTCTGAATAAGTTTAGGTTTTCTTTAGA
>NW_005227665.1:0-224 GCF_000412655.1 Myotis brandtii
GCAGAAATGGAATGCCAATAGAAGACAGTTGTGGCAACTACTCTGAAAGGTTTTTTTTGTTTGTTTTTTTAACTTTGTTTGAAGTGGGCTCCCCCTGCCTTTTTTTTTTAAAGTTTGAAGTCAGAAGTCCCTCCTCTTCCCCTTGATTTATTGGTTGTAGTTGTATTGTAATTGGTATAACTAAAATATAACTGTGCTGGGAAGAAGTTGTGCCATGAAGGTCT
>NW_005227666.1:0-224 GCF_000412655.1 Myotis brandtii
CGCCACGCGCATGCGCAGTGGCCACCAAAGGGGGTTGAAGGCGGGGCCAGAGCCCCGGCCACCTCCCCAGGGTGGATGCTTAGAGGTGCGCCGACTCTGCACCCCAGCAACTGGCAGCGGAGACGAGACGCACTGACCGGCGCTTCTCGCACCCACGTGGGCTCAAACCAGGGTCCCCTCTCGTCCCGCGCGGCATCTGCAAGACTTGGCGGGGACACACTCCC
>NW_005227667.1:0-224 GCF_000412655.1 Myotis brandtii
AGAAACACCAATCAGAAAGGATATATGCACCCCTAAGAGATCTAGGAAGAAAGGCCTGGTAGAACAGTGAAAAGCCACAAGTTAATTGTTTCCTTTTGGTTACCCACACTGAAGGTTCAGTGTTATTTCTCCATGTTTTAGTTGCTCTTTTTCAGGTTGTGAACTAAAGGCCGACAAAGATTACCACTTAAGGTGGATAATGATGAAAATGAGCACCAATTATC
>NW_005227668.1:0-224 GCF_000412655.1 Myotis brandtii
TGTCACACAGCTCTAGGTGCTGGGAACATACTGATAAATGACAAACTTCCTGCTATCCTGGAGCTTACATTCCACTGTGTGTATTTCTCGTGTGTACACCAGAAAGGGAATGAACAAATAAACAAATAATATCGCTGGTAATACCTGCTGTGTAAAAAACGTGAGGCAGGAGACGGGGGATAGAGAGTGACAGGGAAAGAGCAGCAATGGGTTTTTTTTAAAAA
>NW_005227669.1:0-224 GCF_000412655.1 Myotis brandtii
TTGTAAGCAGAACCAAGAAGACTCCTTTACATGGTATATACTACAAAAATGCTTTGGGCCAAAAATATCTCTCATCTATGTAATTGCTGCATAAAATTCCACTTTAAAAAATAAATTTCTTTGGTGGGGGCAGGCTAGAAGAGGTCAATGGGGGGAAAGAGCACATATGCAATACTTGCAACAATAAAGATTAAAATAATAATAATAAATAAATGTCTTTGTTG
>NW_005227670.1:0-224 GCF_000412655.1 Myotis brandtii
TCCCTCTGTGGGGAGGGGAGGGCTGTGCTCACGGCCTCTGCTCTGGCCCTCCAGCCCCAGGGGGCACAACAGGCGAGAGGTGGGGGCTCAGGGACCCCACACCCACCGGCCGGTCAGGAGCAGCCCTCACCGTGTAGAAGGTCAGCTTCGGACTCGGGCGGATCAGGGAAGAGCAGCGCAGTCGCAGCTTCTTGGAGTCCTGCGGGGGGCGGGGGGCAGGCTGC
>NW_005227671.1:0-224 GCF_000412655.1 Myotis brandtii
GAGTTCTGCTTTCAGCCTGCTCCTGTCTTAGGCACAGGTTATTCCTTAAGTTCTTCATAGAATTCCAGATGTTCATTGTTTAACTTTTAATACCCTCAGAGTAGTCAAGATTGTTTATAGGTGCATTGTCCTTTGCAACAACCCTAATATGCGAACATAGGAAATACACTGTGCCAGCTCTCACTGCGGGAGAGTTTCAGGTTTCAGCTTTTCAGCAGTGAATT
>NW_005227672.1:0-224 GCF_000412655.1 Myotis brandtii
ATTTTGAAACTATATAAATATTTTGTTCTTCATCAATCCATCAATGTCCGTGCTTAATACATTATGAGTCTCATAGTGCCCCACTTTGATAAAACATTTTAATTCATTGCTATCATTATTTATTTTTATATTCAAAATTTCCTGTATTTGGCCAGGGTGAGCACCTTCAAGGTGGCTTGTGTCCTTTTAACATGTTCTCTTCCTTCCTAGAGTACCTACCCTCT
>NW_005227673.1:0-224 GCF_000412655.1 Myotis brandtii
TTTTTTAATCCTAAAGGGGTATTTTTGTCAACTGCTTTTTCTGCATCTATTGAGATAATCCAATGATTTTTATTTTTTACTTTGTTAATGTAATGTACCATATTTATTGAATTACATATGTTGAAGCATCCTTGCATCCTAGGCATAAATGCCACTTGATTATGGTGTATAACTCTTTCAGTGTCCAGGTGAATTTGGTTTGCCAGTATTTTATTGAGAATTTT
>NW_005227674.1:0-224 GCF_000412655.1 Myotis brandtii
AAAAACCCAAAACCACCCAGAAAACAATGTGTTGGCAAGGATGGGGAAAACTGGAACGTCTGTGCATTGCCAGCAGGAATATTTAATGGTGCAGCCACTATGGAAAATGGCATGGCAGTTCATCAAGAAATTGAACAAAAATTACTATTTGATCCAGTAATTCTACTTCTGGGTAAATACTCAAAATAATTGAAAGCAGGGATTTGAACAGATATTTGTACACC
>NW_005227675.1:0-224 GCF_000412655.1 Myotis brandtii
TGTGTTAATCTCTGGTGTTAATTTGATTATTAGCTCAGCCAAGAGAACTTAGAAAGGGGAGAGGAAAATTAATTTTTATGCTCCTGCAGGAGGGTGGCTGAGTAAATGCTCCAGAAACAGAATCAAGGGCATCCCTGTGGAAGCCAGAGCTCAAAGATTAGGCATGGTTCAGGAAGAACCCAGAGCCGGACCAGAACAGAGGAGCCTGGTGTGGGCCATGTCAA
>NW_005227676.1:0-224 GCF_000412655.1 Myotis brandtii
GTGAGAGAGAACATCGACTGGTTGCCTCCCATACATAGCCAAACCAGAGATCAAACCCACAACCTAGGTATATGACTTGAATGGGAATCAAACCAGTAAACTTTTGGTATAAGGGATGGTGCTGCAACCAACTGAGCCACACAGGCCAGGGCTCAATTCATCCTTAGAGACACTTAAATGCTCAGTGTGAAGAGATGGAAATGTTAACCTTGAACCAAACATTA
>NW_005227677.1:0-224 GCF_000412655.1 Myotis brandtii
CAGGGGGCAGACACTCAATGCAAGAGCTGCCCCCTGAGGGTCAGTGCGCTCCCACAGCAGCTGCTCAGCTGACCGATGGGCGCCAGATGCCAGGCTCACGGCTGGCAAGCGGAGGTGGGAGAGGGAGCGCTACCAAGTGGCAGCGGCAGGCACAGCAGGGCCAGGATGAATGGGAGGAGAGCAGTGTGCTGCCTGGCCGGGGCTCAGGCTACTCCCCAGCCGCC
>NW_005227678.1:0-224 GCF_000412655.1 Myotis brandtii
TCTCTCTCTCTCTCTCTCTCTCTATCTCTCTCTATCTATCTATCTATCTATCTCTCATCAATAAATTTTAAAAGACGCCAGGGATTTTCGCTGCTTTACTACCTAGGATCAAAGGAGTACCTGGGTCTCTTAGAAAACACTCTGCAAGTGACTAGAATTAATGGAGGAATAAAATAGATTCTCCTTGGAAATTATGTCAAACAGAAAGAAAGGAGTTTTAGTCA
>NW_005227679.1:0-224 GCF_000412655.1 Myotis brandtii
GATACAGCAATAAATTGACATGGTGGGAAATAGACCAACAGTGTGTGTGGGGGGGAGAGAAAGGTAGGTTGTAACGTGGTGAAGAACGTAGCAATATGAGGGCACAGAGAGTGCTCCTGGGCCACAGCAGTGAGAAGTCATCGAGCAGATGCGATCTGTTATATCGGAAAGAATTCGGTAAATCTTCCTCATAAGTGGGCCCATGATGACAAGTAGAGGAAGCA
>NW_005227680.1:0-224 GCF_000412655.1 Myotis brandtii
GTCCCGGTTCCAGAGAGCCAGGGTGGGTTTGCCGACGCGGGTCCAGGATTGCGGACTGTGACTGTTACATCACAGATCACAACATCCGATTAGGTGAGAGACAGGCTGCAGAAGGCTCAGGACCTCAGCTTGCACACCTACTCCCTGTCAGAACTTGAGCAGGTATTCTCAAGCCACTTTGCAGTCGGAAAAATGAGATGATACTATTTCCTTATCCTAAGTCT
>NW_005227681.1:0-224 GCF_000412655.1 Myotis brandtii
ACGTGACCACACCTCCTAAAGGGCTGAGTCCCTGGTCCACCACACGTGCCGTGATGATAGTAATAATCCTCAGGTGGGTACCGCTCTTTACAGTTTGCAGAGAGTTTTCACAGGTGAGTCCAGCTGATTCTCACAGCATCCTTGAGAGGCAGATGGGGAGGGAGGTGCCAGTGCACAGATTAGGAAACTGAGGCCAAGAGGAGAGGGCTGATTCCAGGGGCTTG
>NW_005227682.1:0-224 GCF_000412655.1 Myotis brandtii
GGTCAGCCTGCACTTAGGTGGCAGCACCTGATGACACCGCAAACCTCCCACCGGAGTCAAGCCAAGCCCTCGGAGGCAGGGGGCACGCGGGGGCCGAGGCGGCGTGTCCCCCTTTCCCACAGCACAAGCCCCCCCTCTCCCTCTAGCCCCCACGCCCTCGCTCGGGGGCAGGCAGACGCTGTCCTGCGTCCCGTGTGGCCAGGGCCAAACCACCAGGGATCTCG
>NW_005227683.1:0-224 GCF_000412655.1 Myotis brandtii
TATTCTATGTTAAATGAGGGGGGGGGCGGGGGGGGCGGCGAGAAGGGCAGGTTTGGAGCCTGAATTACAAAGCAAATTATCTCATTTCCCCATCCCCATATTTTGTAGCAGGAAGTGCTGCCTGTAGAAGTGGGTTTCTTGTGGGGTCCCAAGGAAAGCATTCCAGGAGACCCACAGGGAGGATGAGGCCTGGTGATAAAATGTATTTGTGGCACCAGGTGCAA
>NW_005227684.1:0-224 GCF_000412655.1 Myotis brandtii
CTTCATCTGTGTTTGTAGAGCATTTGTATCTACTCCTGAGCTCCGTGGTTCTCACACTCGACCGCGTGAAATTGTGAAAGGCAGAGACCAGATCTCCAGTTTGGCACCTTAAGTACCTGGTTCAGTGCTGAGAACAGTATATGTGAACATAGTCCTTAAGTGTGGAGGTGTAAGCGAGCCTGTTATCCTTTGGTGACAAGCTCTGTGCTCCTGGCCATTTAGTT
>NW_005227685.1:0-224 GCF_000412655.1 Myotis brandtii
CATTGATCAGCTGCCTCCTGCACGCTCCCTACCGGGGGATCAAGCCTGCAACCAGGGCATGCGCCCTGATGGGGAATTGAACCGTGACCTCCTGGTTCGTGGATCCATGCTCAACCACTGAGCAACACTGGCCAGGCCCAGAGCTCACTTTAATTAAGAAGTGTTGATCCAAGCTTCCTGTATGCCCACACATAACACAGTTGGTCAGGATCTCTTCCTTCCCC
>NW_005227686.1:0-224 GCF_000412655.1 Myotis brandtii
AAAACTGGCCCAAAAGCCCTTTGGAGTGATAGAAAAAGGCTGTGTGAAACCACAGGGGGGTGAAGTAGAGTAAGTGATGCCCTTGAAATCCAGGTCACAGAGGATTCCAATAGGGAGAGGCAGAGCCCTAACAAATACTAGCTCATAAAAAATTATAAAACAAACAGAAGAGGATGCAATCTACCATGAATGAGAACAGCAGACACCATAACCATGAGGACTAG
>NW_005227687.1:0-224 GCF_000412655.1 Myotis brandtii
CAGGGGTAAGACGCTCCAACCGGACATGCCCTGGAGCACTCCTGTGTCCCTCCCTGGCTGACCAACCTCCCACACCCCTCCCCGGCCTCAATTGTGCACCAGTGGGCTACCTTGGCCTGGCCTGCACCCTCTCGCTATCCAGGACCCCTGGGGGGATGTCAGAAAGCCAGTTTCAGCTTGATCCTGTAGGCCAGGCCGAGGGACCCCACCAGTGCATGAATTCG
>NW_005227688.1:0-224 GCF_000412655.1 Myotis brandtii
AATAGAAACTCTCACTACGAAGGTGACATTTAACCAAGTATCAGAAGGAGGTAAGAAAGTGAGGCATGTTGAAATCTCGGAGCAGGAACTCAATAAACAGTCCTTGCCAAGTGCTAGGGACTTGACCAGGATTAGTGAATTGGACCCTCCAAGTGCTAAATGAGAGGAGAATGATAAGTATTTCTATTTTAGAAATAAGGGCACTGTGGTTCTTTGTAGATAAA
>NW_005227689.1:0-224 GCF_000412655.1 Myotis brandtii
TTCCATTTATATAAAGTTTAAGAAGAGGCAAAATTAACCTATAAGGATATAAATCAGAATGGTTGCTGGGGACAGGGGCTGGTCAGGGAAAATGGACTCAAAATGAACTAAAGGGGCATAAGGGGACTTTCAACTGAAAACTTATTATCTGCACTTATAAAAACTTGATTAGGAAAGAATTCATGTATGTCTTCTTAACTAATATATACTTAACACCTGGCCCA
>NW_005227690.1:0-224 GCF_000412655.1 Myotis brandtii
ACTCCCTCTCCCTCTCTGAAATCAATAAAAATGTGGGTTTTTTTTAAAAGGTAGAAATACATAAATGGTGTCCAAATTCAGAAGCCTGCATGGAACTTGTATCATTTTCTATAGGATTCTGTGTGCTTGCGACTTTTACTTCTTACTCCCAACCTCACCCCTAACTATTACAACTACACATTTACACTTTCTATTCCATTCTCAGACAAGCTCAAAATACATTT
>NW_005227691.1:0-224 GCF_000412655.1 Myotis brandtii
ACTCCCTCTCCCTCTCTGAAATCAATAAAAATGTGGGGTTTTTTAAAAAGGCAGAAATACATAAGTGGTGTCCAAATTCAGAAGCCTGCATGGAACTTCTATCATTTTCTATAGGATTCTGTGTCCTTGTGACTTTTACTTCTTACTCCAAACCTCACCCCTAACTATTACAACTACACATTTACAGTTTCTATTCCATTCTCAGACAAGCTCAAAATACATTT
>NW_005227692.1:0-224 GCF_000412655.1 Myotis brandtii
ATAACACCATTCTGTTGTCTATGTCTATGATTTTTAAGTCATGATTAAACAGCTTGAAGTTTCACACTGCTTCCTCTAAAGCCTTTATGAGGGTCTTTCAATAATGTACTTTAAATAAATTGTTGAAGATGTTGGGAGGATATTAACTAGAGCAGTGATTTTCAACCGGTGTGTCCCAAGAAATTTCAAAACATGCAATACCTGACTAAATAGTCAGGGGCACT
>NW_005227693.1:0-224 GCF_000412655.1 Myotis brandtii
GTACTGTTGGTGGGAATGCAGATTGGTACAGACACTGGAAAGCTATATGGAGTTGCCCCAAAAAACTAAAAATGGAACTGTCTTATGACCCAGAGATTCTACTTCTGGGAATTTATCCAAAGAAAGCTCATATACTAATTTGAAAGAATGTACATACCCCTATGTTCATTGCAGCATTATTTATAACGAGAGGCCCGGTGCACAAAATTAGTACATGGGGCGGG
>NW_005227694.1:0-224 GCF_000412655.1 Myotis brandtii
GTCCTCTCAGGTGGATTTTATTAACCTACCTAGGTGTTGGGCAGCTCAGGGAAACTACCTATGAGAGGGTATTTAAAGAAAAGTTTTATGATGTATAATTCACATGCTATACATTTCAGCCATTTCAAGTGTACAATTCAATGATGTTTGAAATTATGTTCACAGAGTTGTACAACCATCACAACAATCTAAGTTTAGACTATTCTCATTACTTGTAAAAGAAA
>NW_005227695.1:0-224 GCF_000412655.1 Myotis brandtii
AGGAGGAAGCGGAGGTGGAGGAGGGGAGCAGCAGTGAAGAATCAGAGGAGGAAGAGGAGACTGGGAGCAACCCTGAGGACGTGTCTGGACAGTCGGCAGAGGAGGTGAGTGAGGAACAAATGAGTGAAGACGGAGAGCGAGAGGCTGAGAACCACATCCTCGTTGTTCGATTTGACCGAGGTTCCGGGGACAGTGAAGAAGGGGAGGAAGAGGTGGGCGAGGGC
>NW_005227696.1:0-224 GCF_000412655.1 Myotis brandtii
GAAGATGGAAGGAAGGAAACAAGAGAGGGAGGGAGGGACCTCTGAGCTGGCTGAGAGAGCAGTGTGAGCCTAAGTGAGCATCTAGGTACCCCATGTGAGAGACTGAGCCCAACTTCCCAGAACAGAAGCCGCCTCCCACCAATCCCAAGACCCTTGGACACAAATGTCACTTATCTGAGCAGAAAACCTCTTGGGTCAGAGAACTTGACAGTCAATGGAGCATC
>NW_005227697.1:0-224 GCF_000412655.1 Myotis brandtii
TCCTAGCTCCTATTCATCCTTTAAATTGCATCTCAAGTGTCATTTCTCAGGTAAGTTTGGCATAAGCACAGATACATACAGAGGGGAGAAAACAAAATGGATATATGTTAATTATGATAAATCTGGTTTCAGAGGAAGCTCCTCAATCTTTTTTCTTCATTAGCACAAAGGCTTCTGCTTAATTAAAATAAGATTTTTGGTTACTCAGTGCTAGTTGTAAATCC
>NW_005227698.1:0-224 GCF_000412655.1 Myotis brandtii
CTGTTGTCAGCGCTGGAACATTCTGGAGCTGGATCCTCGAGGTGGGGGTGGGGTGGGAGCCACCAGGAGATAGATTCTGGGAGGGCACCCCATTTGTCTTCAGTAAGTTGCCCCTCACCCCCTGACCTGTCTGCCCAGAGCCCTCTGTCCAGGAAAAACCAGCCAGGACCAGTTTGTGTGGCCCAGTGAGGCCCAGGCTTGTACACAAACCAGTCGTTGTTGGA
>NW_005227699.1:0-224 GCF_000412655.1 Myotis brandtii
TCTTGATTACTGTAGCATTGTGGTAGTTTTGAAATTGAGAAGTGTGAGCCTTCCCACTTTATTTTTTTTCAAGATTATTCTGGCTATTCTGCATCCCTTGAATTTCCATATGAAATTTAGATTCTCAATTTCTACTGCGTTGGTTTTGTAACAGATGTAAGGGTTTGGGAGTGGGCAACAGCCTGTAGGGACCAGACTCTTGATTTTCCCATCCCAACCTGCTT
>NW_005227700.1:0-224 GCF_000412655.1 Myotis brandtii
GCAGAACAAGTCACTAAAATGGATTCTGCTTCCTTACCTCATTTTCTAAGTACATTGTTGTGTGACTATCACAGCGTCTGGCTCATAGTTAATAGTCAAGAAACGTTCAATTAAAGAAAATATAAATATATGATTTTTTATCATATGAATTATGACAAGCCTTCATTCTGATTCATGTAAAGTTGTAGAACTGGACTAGATTCATTAGCTAATGAAACTGATAT
>NW_005227701.1:0-224 GCF_000412655.1 Myotis brandtii
CCCCATCCCAGCCATGTGCCTGCCCTCACTGGGAAGCGAACCGGTGACCTCTTGGTTCCGGGTCAACACTCAACCGCTGAGCCACCGCAGCGGGGCCAGCACCACCTTTCACGCCTGGATCTTCCTCCTCCGAGCCCACGCGGTGGGTTTCTTTGGGGGTGGCAACCCTGCAGCTCACCCGCAAGCGGCGAAACTCAAGGCAGACACAGCGAGTTCTGCGTGGC
>NW_005227702.1:0-224 GCF_000412655.1 Myotis brandtii
ATCATTGATGTTTCTTCTCTCTCTTCCTCTCCTTTCTATTCCTAAGTGTTGCTAAATTCCCTGGGCGGCTCCTTTCGACAAATTTTTACCATAGCCCAGAGGGCCTATATAAGTCTTCTGTCCATTTCTCCAGCCAATTACCCAAACCCTCCACTTACACCTTGACACAGCAATACTGGTCTTGTTTTAGGTCTTTAAATTGACTCTATTGTCTCTTTAGTATC
>NW_005227703.1:0-224 GCF_000412655.1 Myotis brandtii
GCATTCCATTGAGTAAAGGTACCACAGCATTTTTATTCTGCTCATCTACTGATGGGCACTTGGGCTGATTTGAGATCTTAGCTACTATATATAATGCTACTATGAACACAGGAATGCATTTTTTCTTTCTGATTGGTGTTTCAGTATTTTAGAATATATACCCAGAAGTGGGATCATTGAACAGCAGTTTAATTTTTAATTTTTTGAGGAAATTCCATACTGTT
>NW_005227704.1:0-224 GCF_000412655.1 Myotis brandtii
GGACCCGTGCCCTTTCTGGGTGCAGACCCTCGAGTCCGCGTTATTGACGGCACAGGGTCGGGATGGAGGTCATGGGGTCAGGATGGAGGTCGCAGGGTCGGGATGGAGGTCATAGGGTCAGGATGGAGGTTACGGGGTCGGGATGGAGGTTGTGGGGTCAGGATGGAGGTTGTGGGGTCTAGATGGAGGTCGCGGGGTCAGGATGGGGGTCGCGGGGTCAGGAT
>NW_005227705.1:0-224 GCF_000412655.1 Myotis brandtii
CCTAGTCAATATAAATATGCTTTCCTGTTTTAACAAGGATACCAAAAAAGTAATAAAGTATTTTGAAATGTTCAATATATAGTTATATTGAATGGAAACTAGAAAGCAAAAAAGGGGGGAGGGACCGAATGTATACTAGAATGTCTTCACCATTCTGTTCTTTTTAAACTGAAAAAAAAAAATTAAATGTGCATTAAATACATTTTATAACATTTTCTGGATTA
>NW_005227706.1:0-224 GCF_000412655.1 Myotis brandtii
GATGTTTCTATCTCTCCCTCTCCCTTCCTCTCAGAAAGCAATAAAAAAAAATTTCAAAAAAGTGTAGAAATCAATGTTTCAGTATTTCATGCTATCTTAAAGTATTAGATGTTTAATAACTTTTATTATTTAATCCAGCAATGCTTTTAAAGTTTTAAGTTATTATAGACTTTGGAAAATTATGTATAGGCATATATACTTACTGCTGAAAAGCTTTATCAAAA
>NW_005227707.1:0-224 GCF_000412655.1 Myotis brandtii
TTTTTTTCTGGTTAAATAGTCATCTTAATTGCTACATAAATCATTCCTCATTTGTAATAGTAACAACCCTCTACTCTGAAATCCCACAGCACTTTGCTGATCTAGTCACTTGACATTCATCCATTTATTCAGTCAAGATTCATTTAATGAGCACCTATTATCTGTTTGACACAGGAGCAAGCCAGATGCAAGCCTGCCCTCCTGGAACATATAGTCAAGTAAGA
>NW_005227708.1:0-224 GCF_000412655.1 Myotis brandtii
TCAGTGGGCATCATAGTGACTGGTTGACTGGTTGTAATGGTCTCTTAGGGTTTTATATATATTTATATAAACTAGATCCAATGCATGAGTTCATATACGAGTAGGGTCCCTCAATCAGGGCCGATTGGGGCTGTGGGAGGTTAGCACAGGGGACAGGCCATGAAAGATTGGCCAGCCAGCCTGATCAGGGCCATTGGGGCCAGCTGACCAGGGGGAGGGGTCAT
>NW_005227709.1:0-224 GCF_000412655.1 Myotis brandtii
TTTGTGCATGCTCTTCTTTCTCTGTGGACTGATCCTTACCTCTTGCCTGTGTTAACTCTTGCTTGAATCTAACTCTAATATTACCACTTTGGGGAAACAGTCCTTTTATCTTCTGCCCAGTCTAGTTATTTTCTTTTTAGTATCTCTCACTGAATTATATTAGTTTCCTTCAGAGAAATTATCAGTAATTATATATTTCTTATTGGGGTTGTTTGTAAAAATAT
>NW_005227710.1:0-224 GCF_000412655.1 Myotis brandtii
GAAGGGGGGAGGCGGGAGGCCAGGTCAGCAAGGAGCTGGGCTCCCTCGGGGGCCACCTGTGGTGGCTCAGGTGAGAGCGGTGTGGCCAGCACCGGTGGGGGCATCTTTGGGAGAAGAGGGGGCAGCGGACAGCCAGTGGGCAGCCCCGCAGCCCAGGATGAGCCCAGACCCCTGGGGCTGCGGTCAGCACCCCTTCCAGGCCCCGCTCCCGGGCCCCCAGCCTG
>NW_005227711.1:0-224 GCF_000412655.1 Myotis brandtii
TTCACTGTAGAGGCCATGGCAGCTGCCCTCAAAAGAGATTTGTTAGTAACTCAGAAGTTGTTTTAAATGAGAAAAACAAAACCATCACACATACATTGATCTAGAATTGCATTAAAATAAGCTCACAAGCCCAACCAGCTTGGCTCAGTGGTTGAGCAGCAACCTATGAATGAGGAGGTCATGGTTGATCCACGGTCAGGGCATATGCATGGGTTGTGGGCTCA
>NW_005227712.1:0-224 GCF_000412655.1 Myotis brandtii
CGAGACGTCTGCTTCCCACTCCTCTGCAGGTTCTGCGGTGAACATGTCGCTGGTGAGGCCTGTGCGCCATTTTGTGGTGTTTGGCACCAGGTCTGACCTCGTCTTACCTGTGGCTCTGGGTCCTCGTCCAGTTCCTGAGGGGCTGGCGCCTGCCTGCAGCCCTCCCAGGTCTCCCCGGTGTGAGAGGCCGGTGCTCCCCGTCTGAGCCGTGGCCGGGGTGTGAG
>NW_005227713.1:0-224 GCF_000412655.1 Myotis brandtii
GACCCAAGAGCCCTAAGTCTCCACAAAGCACTGCATTTGGGAATCCTTCCCTCCTCCTTTCTTTTTCCCTTGTCCTGCATACTGGCCCTTCAGTTTTCTAATGAGGCCCCGTCTGGGTAGGAATGGAGGTCTAAAGCAATAGGATGCTGTCGCTCAGGCAGTCCCATATGTACCAAACGCACAATGTCTACTTCAGCTAAACCCTTTTAGCTTGCAAGAGGTAG
>NW_005227714.1:0-224 GCF_000412655.1 Myotis brandtii
GGTGCACGAATTCATGCACAGGTGGGGTCCCTCTGGGAGGCCTGCAGGGATCGGGCTGGAACCCACAGTCCAATGCTGCCTGCAGCTCTTACCTGCCGCTCCCACTCATCTCAGCCCCACTGTGCCTGCCACGACCTCGCACCCAATCAGTCCCGATTGGAAGAGGCTCACGCTTCTGCAGCAGCACTCATGAGCCCTGCATCTGGCACCCTCCCAAGGGGAGT
>NW_005227715.1:0-224 GCF_000412655.1 Myotis brandtii
GCCCAGCCGCAGACCCTCGCTCAGCCGCGCACAACCAAGTGCACACCCGCGACCCAGACGGACCCGTTCGTCCACACCTTTTCCCACGTGCGGCCTCACCTCCAACAACGTCTACTGTGGGCCGAGACACACACCCGAATAGGTTTCTCCTACGTGGTTCAAGCATTAGGTTACAAAACCTGTAGGCATCTCATTCTCACGCGGGTCTCCCCCTTCTGCCCCCC
>NW_005227716.1:0-224 GCF_000412655.1 Myotis brandtii
TCACCACCAAGTCATCCAAAAATGCAAAACACAGGTATTAACTAGACTGCAAAGAGTACAGTTGTTTCCATATGAGAGCTGAGACAGGAAGCAGAGGCACCTTTTTCCCCTCAGCTGTGAACGTATGTGTCTTTTGTTCTCTGTGTACGTCCACACATGACCTCAAAAGCAGAAGTATACATTTCAGAGTTACAAACCCATTTTAGCAAGTAGAAGGTGAGTTT
>NW_005227717.1:0-224 GCF_000412655.1 Myotis brandtii
CTTCCCTTAGCTCTACTGCACATTTTACTTAAATTAACTTTGCTTTCATGTTAAAGAAGTAAAATCTACTTTGAAAATTCTATTTAAATATATTATATAGTCTTTTGACTTGTATATAGCAACAGGAAGATAATCTTTTCTTATATCTATGCAGTATACAATAGAGATGTGCAGCGTGAAGCAAAAGTAGGTTTACAGTTATGAGTACACAAAACATAGTTTAT
>NW_005227718.1:0-224 GCF_000412655.1 Myotis brandtii
TGGTTGCCCCACACAGCCTGCTGCTTGGTCATTTGGTTGCCCCTCGCTAACCCCCCGGCCGGCCTGGTCACCCCACGTAGCCTACTGCTCGGTCGTTGGGTCGCCCCTCTCTACCCCCTGCTGGCTGGGTCGCCCCAGGCAGCCTGCTGCTCGGTCGTTTGGTTGCCCCTCACTACCCCCCTGCCGACCTGGTCGCCCCACACATCCATTTGGTTGTGATGGTT
>NW_005227719.1:0-224 GCF_000412655.1 Myotis brandtii
GCTGACTGGTAGCTATATCTGAGTTCCATCACCACGAATCACACTGTTTTCTCCACCCTGGTGATTCCCTGAGACCCACCCCATCCAATTTGCATCCCCACCCAAGCTGTTTGTAGTGGGCTTTCAATATGAATGGCCTTCCTAGCTAAAGCTTCAGACTTTCCAAAATCTCTCAAGCAAGCAGCACCTGTTGTTAGCATGCCACATACCTATCAATAAGAGGC
>NW_005227720.1:0-224 GCF_000412655.1 Myotis brandtii
TTTTTATCAAATACATCATTGGAGAAATACGTTTATATTTATTTCTACTGAAAGATATCATGGATACATTATAATTAAAAGTTAAAACTCTTTACCTTCAGAGCCTCATTAATTAAAAGATGATACCTTAAGCATTTGTTTGTCTAATTGTTTTTTATATAGAGTATCCTTTTTAGCTCAATATCTCCACCCCTTACCCAGCCCCGCCCCCACCCCACAACTAT
>NW_005227721.1:0-224 GCF_000412655.1 Myotis brandtii
CCAGCCGACGTACTTATGTCCTCAGTACCAGGATTAACGTGGAAAACCTGGAAAGACATTTTGCCGTCACAGTCTGTATGCCCGTTATGCTTAGTCATTTGGTTCTGACTGATGTGATTTCTGTACGATGTGTCCTCGTGCTGATGCTAGTGATAATGCGCGGATCATTACAGAGTTGAAGGCAGCGCTGACCACCTGTTATCTCTTCTTTCTGTCACTACTGA
>NW_005227722.1:0-224 GCF_000412655.1 Myotis brandtii
CACCCCTGGGTTAGGGGATACCTGTACCTTTGGGAGAAGGAGAGGCATGTTCCTCGGAGGGAGAGCACGCCCTATTGTTTACTTTTTTTAGTTCCATTTCTTTTAGGCTTTGTTATCAGGTTTGTGTAGTTTCATAAAGTGAGTTCTGCCTGTTTCTACGGTTTAGGAAAGTAAGGGTCTAAAGTGGTTCAAGATCTAAAGTGTTTGCTCTCCCTTGAACCCCT
>NW_005227723.1:0-224 GCF_000412655.1 Myotis brandtii
GGCTGCTCAAACTGCCGTGTCTGCCCCTGCCTGTGTTTCACCTGCCATTTTTTCCACTGCACCCCTGCCCTGTCTGCCTGCGTTTCAATGAACCCTCTCGGTGTGTAAGGGATGGAAAGAGATGAGTGAATTTAAGGAATATAAGAAAGAACTGGTCAGAAAAGTATTGTTAGAGGCACCTCTCACTGACACCAGAGAAGTGTTATTGGACAGGACAGCCCCCT
>NW_005227724.1:0-224 GCF_000412655.1 Myotis brandtii
TTTTTTTCATATTCTTTATATGAAGAGACATGGTTTCATATTTTCATTTAGTTCTTTAGCTATGGTTTGCTGAAGTTCTTTGAACATATCTAATACAGTGATTTTAATGTCTTTGTCTATTAAGTCTAAGGGCAGTTTCTATTGCTCACTTTTGTGTTTTCCATTTATGGATTTCCTCCCTTCCTTCCAACCTTTCTTCTTTCTGTCCTTCTTTCATATATATA
>NW_005227725.1:0-224 GCF_000412655.1 Myotis brandtii
CCTAATCTCTTCTTATAAGGACACCAGTCATATGGATTAGGGCCCATGCTAATGACCTCATTTTATCTCTTACATGACGCTATCTCTAAATACAATCACATTATGAAATACTAAAGGTTAAGGCTTCAACATGAATTTTGGAGGAACACGATTCAGCCCATAAACAGATATGTATCACCTTTAACTGAGATTTAATTATTTTCGTTTATGTCTTATTCTTTTTT
>NW_005227726.1:0-224 GCF_000412655.1 Myotis brandtii
AGAGGCCTGATGCATGAAAATTGTGCAAGAGTAGGCCCTTACAGCCCCGGCTGCCTTGTGGCCCCACAGCGCCCATGCCCCCCCACCCTCACTGCCCACTGGTCGTTTCAGAAGGTTGTTCCGCCATCTGGCATAATTAGCATATTAACTCTTTATTCTATAGGATATATATTATGTGTATATATAGAAATAGTCACTGAATTTGAATACCTACATTAGTAAAC
>NW_005227727.1:0-224 GCF_000412655.1 Myotis brandtii
TATATTATAAATAGAAACAAAAGTATTCATTTTCTAGTAGAATTACATTAAATAAATAAAAATACATTATTTATATTAATAACTAGGGTATATTAATTTGTAAAATTATTTATCTTTCCTAAATCCAAACAAATCTATCATACATTCAGATAATTGTACAATCTTTATAACAAATTAAATCAACTAGAACTATTTCAGTAATTATGCAACTAAGTCATGATTGA
>NW_005227728.1:0-224 GCF_000412655.1 Myotis brandtii
CACACACACACACACACACACACACACACAACCCAGTAAAAGTGATTGGCTCTCAGGGGTGGAGATGAATAAGAAGGATAATTTAGTCAATTAAAATGACATGGATCATGATATTTGAGTATTGTGGAAGGTAAGTTAATCAATGTAGTCATAAATGAGCAAAAGCAAAAAGTTTCCATAAAGAGGGAAAAAAAGCTTAAACTTTAGTTCATGTGCTTTAGGCC
>NW_005227729.1:0-224 GCF_000412655.1 Myotis brandtii
GGCTAATGAGATTGAGCATTTTCTTTTCATATATTATTTGCCATCTGTATAACATCTGGAAAACTGTTAGGCTCCCTTGATAATTTTAAATTACATTATCTTCCTATTGCTGAATTTTTTAGAGTTCTTGATATATTCTGGATAAAAACTATTTCATGTATAATTTGCAAATATTTTGTCTTTTCACCATCTTACTGAGGGCTTACCAAAGTCTTTCAAAGAGA
>NW_005227730.1:0-224 GCF_000412655.1 Myotis brandtii
AGGGGCTGTGGCTTTGGTCACTTGCACTAGTCTGGCTGGATTTCCTGAGCTGGGTGTTTCCGTCTCGGGCCTGCTCACCCACCCCCAGCAGTTCTGCATCATGCAGGACTGGACGTCCAGTTACTACTGGAGGAAGTGCCTCAAAGGCTCTGGAGCTCTGCCCCGGGCTCACTGCTGCCGGGAGAACGTTCCTGCACTGAACTGCAAGTGCACCACTAGACAGT
>NW_005227731.1:0-224 GCF_000412655.1 Myotis brandtii
AATTTAATTTATAGTTTCACTTGTTATTTATAAAAAATATTTGAATGACATTTTATGAGACTTTTTCTAGGGATTGGGGGTATGTAATCCACAAAATCTTGTCTGTGCTATAAGCAGAACACTTAAGCCAATTCAATTATCATAAGAGTTAATATTTCATAGAAACATAAAAGAGCAATTATCACACACTCCTCAATCCTGGCCCCTAACAGTATTAAGCAAAC
>NW_005227732.1:0-224 GCF_000412655.1 Myotis brandtii
TGTTATGTTATTATGTGCAATTTGCAATTACTTTTCTAGAGTATAACACATATCAGTCTCTTCATGAGTTTTTGAAGGCATGAACATGCATTTACTCATTCAACAAATATTAAATTCCTCCTATATGTTGGAAAGAGATGAAAATACATTTCCTATATCCTTAAAAAACATTTTAGACATACACAATAGCTCCAACACACACACACACACACACACACACACAC
>NW_005227733.1:0-224 GCF_000412655.1 Myotis brandtii
GTTTGAATCCCAACTCTGACATCGATTAGCCATGTCCACGGGCAAGCATGAAATCCTTTATGGGCCGTAGTTTCCTCATCTGTCTGATCAAGATAATAAATAACAGGACCTAACTCGTAGGG
This sequence comes from Myotis brandtii, assembly GCF_000412655.1. Lineage (NCBI taxonomy): Eukaryota > Metazoa > Chordata > Mammalia > Chiroptera > Vespertilionidae > Myotis > Myotis brandtii. Next base: position 123 of record NW_005227733.1, read on the forward strand.
CTGCTGTGGGGATTGAAGAGGTCATACAGGTGAAGCACCTAACCTGGCACTCAGAGTAAAAAAACCCCCCAAACCCCAACACACACACACACACACACACAC
>NW_005227734.1:0-224 GCF_000412655.1 Myotis brandtii
AGAACATCAACCAGCTTCTGTATCTGAAAAGTCCAAAGCTTCCTGCTTTCAGGTATGGCTGGATCCAGGAGCTGAAAAGATGCTATAGATGCTATTTTTTAAACATATGCTTTTATTGAGGCATAACTGACATATAACTTGTAAAAGTGTACACGTTGGTAGGTTTGGACTCATGTATAGTTCCATGAAACCATCACCACAATCAAGATAATAAATATATCATC
>NW_005227735.1:0-224 GCF_000412655.1 Myotis brandtii
AGGAAAGGGTAAGTGAGAAAATGTTCTCTTGATCTTTAAAAATATCTGCAAGAATTTGTCTTGGGATTAGGCTTGGCCTGAACAGAGAGAAGCACAAGAAAGAAAGAAGTAGCCAGAACTGCTTAGCATTGTCTGCATTGTGGGGACATCAACACGGATCCCCAGCTGCCTCCAATCCTCTGTAGGGAAAGATGGAGTATAAATAAGTACAAATGGCAGTGCTC
>NW_005227736.1:0-224 GCF_000412655.1 Myotis brandtii
TGCATATTTTCCTCAATTCTTTTCCAAAATTATAACCATAGGGTCTAATAGCATGCCGTCTGCTTTTCTAACTAATTTGCATGATAAATATTTTAAAGAACAAACTTTTCATTGATGGGCAAGAACAGAAAAAAAAAAAAAAAAGATAGTGACTGTTTCCTGTCCACTGCAGGGGAATGTGGGTTGGGTTTAGTTTCATTCTGAACAGTGATAAGGAAGATTAA
>NW_005227737.1:0-224 GCF_000412655.1 Myotis brandtii
ACTACTATTTACAAAATAAACTAAAAGTTATTATCCAAGCATTAAATCTCACCATTAATGAGACTCCATTAGTAAAAAGAAAGTTACTTTTATTTGAAGTGTTTGCATTAAAATATTGGTCAGCATGTCTCTCTCCTACCTGCTTTTTGGGAAAGCAACGAAGTTGGTTGCTCTGTTTAAAAGTAACTCTTTTAGCCGAAACCGGTTTGGCTCAGTGGATAGAG
>NW_005227738.1:0-224 GCF_000412655.1 Myotis brandtii
CTGCCTTCTGCATGCCCCCTACTGGGGATTGAGCCCGGAAATCTGGGCATGTGCCCTGACAGGGAATCGAATCAGCAACCTTTGGTGCGTACCTTTAATGCAGGGACGATGTGAAACCAACGGAGCCACACCAGCCAGGGCGTATTCACCACTAATCTTCAATAAACTATATATACCCTTAGCCTATAACTTTCTTTCCAAATCATCATAGCACCTTCCCCCAA
>NW_005227739.1:0-224 GCF_000412655.1 Myotis brandtii
GGAAAGGGGGTGTTGGCTGCTGGGTGGGTGTGAACAGCAGCAGCAAGACCAGACGGTGTCGGGGAGCATCTATGGAGGGACCCCCAGGCCACCCTTGGGGGCCCCGACCCCAGCCCTGTGGGATGCGGGCTCACCCGTGAATGCCTCCACGTGGCCCTGTGCAGGCGGGGAACCGGGTTGGGGTGTGTCTGTGGCTTTGGTCCCATCGAGGCCGCGGCCCCTGG
>NW_005227740.1:0-224 GCF_000412655.1 Myotis brandtii
TGTTTGTTTGTTTGTTTGTGGGGTTTTTTTAGTGAATTTGAGCCAAACTGATGGCAATTGCCGAGAAGCAAAAGCAAAGCAAGGGGGAGAAGGTGTGGAATCTCTGGGATTGGATAAAACATAAAACAAACAGACACTCCTTTTACATCGCTGGGTATAGGATACTTAACACTGACAATTAACATGATAATGTGAGAAATGGCTCACCTGTCCAAATTTCAAAT
>NW_005227741.1:0-224 GCF_000412655.1 Myotis brandtii
TTTGATAGAAAAGTGGGGCTTGTCAATTGTTTTCTGGAACTTTCCTATCAACCTGAATCTTCTCACGTCAGTTCAGTAAACATGGATTTAGGGGAGGGAGTGGAGAAGGGGAGGTGAAGACATAAAAGATAAGGCAGGCTTATTATTAGGGGGTCACTTCATACTCTATATAAATGTCTAACCACTGTGCTGCATACCTGAAACTAATATAATATTGAATGTCA
>NW_005227742.1:0-224 GCF_000412655.1 Myotis brandtii
ACAACTATCATATGACATACCAATCACTTTCATAGATTTTTTTCCCAAGAATGAAAACATGTCCACACAAAGATCCGTATGTGAATGTTCATATAGACTTTATCATAATAGCTCAAAACTAGAGATAATCGAAATATCCAATATGTGGAAAAAACAATTGTGGAATGGATAAAACCAATTTTGGTATTTTTTGTACAGTGGAATAATACTAAGCAATATAAAAC
>NW_005227743.1:0-224 GCF_000412655.1 Myotis brandtii
TTATTTCTTGTTAGCCTATTTAGCAATTAATTCACCACTGTATTGCTGACATGAATGTTGGCTGATGTTTTTATGTTAATAAGGTGAAAGTGAAACAATAAAGACACTTATTAGCACCTTACTCATTCATCAATGACATGAACAACTTTGTTACAAAATCAGATCATTTTCATATCCTGGAAAAAATTTCAATTTTTTGTGCTATTCACAATATAATGACTACC
>NW_005227744.1:0-224 GCF_000412655.1 Myotis brandtii
GGTTAGAGGCTCAGGGCATCTGCTGTGGTGGAGGGAGCTCTCAGCTTTGGAGCGAGAAGGTGTTAGGGTGGAAATGAGGTCTGGGCCCTCACGGGAGGCGGGAGCTGGAGATGTGGCGAGGACACCCACGCCCTTCGCAAAGATGCGGCAGGAGGGCTGGGTGTGCGAAGAGCAGAGAGCGGCCCCGGCCTCCCCAGCTTCACTGTGAGAGACAGGGGTGGAGG
>NW_005227745.1:0-224 GCF_000412655.1 Myotis brandtii
TGTGTGTGTGTGTGTGTGTGTGTGTGTGTAAATATACGTGTGCATGTGCACGTGCATGTGCATTAGTGTGTAAGTAAGAGGGGGGAAGAGGAGGAAGAGTAGGCAGGAAAGAGTCAAAGAGAGACATATGTGAAAGTGGGATATTTATCAGTGAACAGATGTTTTGGGCAGGCAGATATTATAAACCTTATTTATTATGGCTTTTCCTTTTATAACTCACTAGA
>NW_005227746.1:0-224 GCF_000412655.1 Myotis brandtii
TTCTTTCACTTGGCATCATGTTTCCAAGGTTCATCCAACATAGCAGGTGTCACTGCTCTGTTCCTCCCCACCCCGCCCCCCTTTAATATCTTTGATTTTAGAGGTGGAGGAGGGGAGAGAGAGAAAGAGAAACATCGATGTGAGAGCAGAACGTAGATGGGCTGCCTCCCGCACATCCCCTATCCGGGATCAAGCCTGCAACCCGGGCATGTGAAGAGAACCGG
>NW_005227747.1:0-224 GCF_000412655.1 Myotis brandtii
GTGACAAAACCATGGAAATATCTGGGGTATATCTTAACTGAAAGAACCATCAGACCCCAAAATGTTATCTTTGATAATAGGGAAATAAAAACCCTAAATGATTTTCAAAAATTTCTGGGGGATATAAATTGGATAGGACTGGTTTTAAGCATTCCCACAGCAAATTTACAAAACCTGTTTAACATATTAAAAGGGAATCCAGCTTTGAATTCCCCAAGACAGCT
>NW_005227748.1:0-224 GCF_000412655.1 Myotis brandtii
GAAGGTTGCTTAGCGAAGCCCTTCTGGACCATCCTAGGTTCGAATAGCACAATCCTCATGCTTTATTTCTTTTTCTCAGTTTTCGTGTTTCTATGAAACACTCATTATAATTTGCTTTATGGTATATGTTTATTTGTTTTGATTTTTCTATTTGCCATTAAAGTGTAACTTTCTTGTGCATAGAAAGTTTATTCCATCTTATTAATCACTATAACCCTAGGACA
>NW_005227749.1:0-224 GCF_000412655.1 Myotis brandtii
GACACAGATAATCCAAATGGACCGATACTTTCTAAATATTCATTCAATTTCTTTCTAATAATAGCTACCTTACAACATGATTTAGGTCTTGGCTATGATAGCCTATAGGATTATGTATCAATTGATGGTGAAAAGAAACACATAAACTTTCTGACCCAGATAGGAAGCTGTCTTAAACTTGAATACTGTTGCATATCATTTGCAAGTTAAATAACTGGTGGTGG
>NW_005227750.1:0-224 GCF_000412655.1 Myotis brandtii
CACTCAGAAGAAAGAGGTCCAGGCAAAGGACACTTTCCCTTAAAATGGAGACAAATTGGATATGTTACCGACTCCCTCCACTAAAAAAAGGTGAAGTTCTTCCTCTTCCTGAAGCCAGTTTTCCCAGCTTCTCATTGCTAAACCACAACCATCCTCTAAAGCCAAAAATCCAGCCTTTCCCTCAATTAGCCTCTGAATTATGTCCAGGGATGTTCAAGAGTGAA
>NW_005227751.1:0-224 GCF_000412655.1 Myotis brandtii
TTCTCAGTCTAAGACTCGCCGCCCACCAGCTGACAACGCGGCCCCTCCCTCTGCCACATGGAACTCCTAGAAGGTCTCCAAGTTCACTGTGCCCGAGCTGCGGGGCCTGGCACAGGGTGGGCACGGCCTACCTCTCCATCTCATCTCCTGCACCTCTTCCATTCACTGCACTGCCGGCTCAGCAGTTGGCTTCACCAACCCCCAATACCAAGTTCATTCCCCCC
>NW_005227752.1:0-224 GCF_000412655.1 Myotis brandtii
AACTCAATAGCAACAAAAACAAACAAACTAACGAACCTATTAAAAAAAAATGGACAAATGACCTGAAAAGACATTCCTTCAGAAAAGACACAAATGGCCAAGATGTAAAGATGTTACATGAACAGACACTCAACATCACAAATCATCAAGGAAATTAAAATGAAAACCACAATGAGAAATTACTTCACAATTGTTAAGATGGCTATTTTATAAAAAAAAAAAAA
>NW_005227753.1:0-224 GCF_000412655.1 Myotis brandtii
ATTGTTGAAAATATTATAGATGTCCCTTTCTATTCCCCATTGATCCCTTCCACCCTGCCTAGGTTTAACTTTTTGAGAAACAGCAAATGGTTTCCCACAGTGGCATTTTTTACTTTTCCACCAGTAATCACAGGGTTCCAGTTTAAACATCCTCACTTATTTTTTTCATTGTTTAATATATCAGTCATCTCAGTAGGTATGACATGGTATCTCACTGTGGTTTT
>NW_005227754.1:0-224 GCF_000412655.1 Myotis brandtii
CTGGCTGTGCCCTAGGTCCCTGGAGAGGCTGAGGGTCAAGGCGCCAGGACTCCGAAGGACCCTCCACCCAACCCTGGGGCGGCCCACGGGGAGGGCGGCCAACACCAGGGACGCTGCAGTGGCTGGTGGGGAGGCCCCGCGGGTGACCACTAGCACCAGCCAAGAGCCCATGCTCTTCAGGAGCCTGGAAGCCAACCCCAAGAACACCCAGCCCAGCGGCGCCA
>NW_005227755.1:0-224 GCF_000412655.1 Myotis brandtii
GAGGCAGAGGCAGGACGCACCTGCAGGAGCTCCCCTCAGCCCCACCCCGGACTCGGCCATCAGGAAAGGAAGCTGGAGTCTAGCGTGAGACTGGGATGGGGAACGGACGCCAGGGCCCCTCACTCTCCCATCCCTACTGCTGCTGTTGCCCCCCCACTGACGCTGACATGGGAGTGAGAACTCCAGGCCCCTTGGGGGAGCAGGGCCGAGGGGTGGTGAGCGCA
>NW_005227756.1:0-224 GCF_000412655.1 Myotis brandtii
TTTGATGGTACAATATAATTGGAGAATAAAAGGAAGAGAAGAGATTTACATTACCCAGAATCTAAACCATGTAGAATGGAAAACATTCCCAGCTCTAAAAATGAAAAAGGCTGGGACGATATCGGTAATAGGATATTCTCCAAGTAACATTCAAAGAAGCTTCCAGTTCTTATAATTTCCTTATCCCCTTCTTCCAACTAATTCAAGGAAGTGTGTGTGTGTGT
>NW_005227757.1:0-224 GCF_000412655.1 Myotis brandtii
TGTAAACATGATGTTCTAAATAGATGTCATTTGTTTGACATTGGTATTGATTTTCCTGTAAAATGCATTCAAAGAGATTTTCTTCTTTCCGTCAGAATAATTATAATTTTATACTAAACTTTCTACTTCCTTTTAGTCTATTTTTCCCTCTATGAACTCTTTCAATTTCAACATTTACCACAAAAGCTTTCTCACTAAGCATCGCACTATGTATTTTATAGCTT
>NW_005227758.1:0-224 GCF_000412655.1 Myotis brandtii
TAAAGACTCATGTCAAAGGGCTTTCCCCTCACCTCTCAGGACTCTCAGCCGCCTGCTGACAATGCCTCTGTCCTCGGGAGGCGTGGCGGGCCAGCGCAGTCAGCTCAGGCACAGAGGCCCCTGGGAGCCTCAGCACCTCAGTCGCAGGGAAACCACCCACACGAGGGACATTTCACAGTCACGCTGAGGAAATGTGGTTTCTGCTCTGGAAATGAATTTGATAA
>NW_005227759.1:0-224 GCF_000412655.1 Myotis brandtii
TAAGACTGTATTTCCCTGATCCACTTAAGAAAAGTTCATCTCTCCTCATTCCTATCACTGTAATCAGTGCATCTCTCTATTACAGACCTTGCTTATATGAGTCTTCTTTCCTTTTAGTCTACATATTCCCTGGAACAACGAACAATGTATTATTTACCTAGGGATGCTTAGGGCACTAGGCAAAGTCTAGCACAAGTGGGACCTCAATAAAATAGTTGTTGAAT
>NW_005227760.1:0-224 GCF_000412655.1 Myotis brandtii
ATGTTAGAGGTGAACTGGAAATTGGGGAAAAGTGGAGAACTTAAAAGCATTGATCATGGGCCCAGACTGCCAAGGTTCAAATCCTGCCTCTGTCACTCACTAGCTGTGGAACTTTGGTCAAGTGATTTGACCTTTCTGTACCTCAGTTTCTTCATTTGTAAAATAAGGATTACAATAATAGCAACGGCTGTAAAGCAATGTCTATAAATCCACTTTGTAGCACT
>NW_005227761.1:0-224 GCF_000412655.1 Myotis brandtii
GAAGGAGTCATGTAAGAAGTGAAATGAAAAATAAAATCAGGTGGAAAGCTAAAATACTAAGATTTTAGAATTAATTGGCTTACAATGAAAGCATGTTTCAAACTAAAGCAGTAGTTTTTGTTTTTGCTTTTGTTTTTGTTTTTATTAAGAATACAATGATCAAAGACTTTCAGTGCTTGACAGGGACTCCAAAGGCATGAAAACACTGTTTCCACCCCAGCAAA
>NW_005227762.1:0-224 GCF_000412655.1 Myotis brandtii
TGGACAGTGAGGAGGTGCTTAGGGGAACAAGACTGTACGTCCTGCTTCTCTCATGATAAACCAATACAGGCTAATGGCGATTGCTGAGCAAGGAGAAGGTGACAGAGCTAGCTGGTGCCAGGCCCTTCCCCCCATTTGTCTTCCTGGACTCAGCTCATTTCTTTTGGAAGGCAGACCGTGATGAAGCGCTCACATCAGGAGCTGTGTAAGGTCTGTCCTCTGTC
>NW_005227763.1:0-224 GCF_000412655.1 Myotis brandtii
TCTAGTGTATGGTGTGCTATGTAAACCCAAATTTATTTTTTCCATTTGGCTCTGCAGTTAGCCTAACACTGTTTATTGAAAATATATATTTTTCCTTGACTTGAGATATTATCTTTATCAAATACAGTTGTCCCTTGGTATCTTCAAGGGATTGGTTTCAGGAACCCCCTCGGATACTAAAATCCTGGATGCTCAATTCCCTTATATCAAATGGCATAGTATTT
>NW_005227764.1:0-224 GCF_000412655.1 Myotis brandtii
TTAGGATCAAACTCCATCTCGGACGGGATGGACTGAAGGGAAAGGGAGACTGGTGAGTGCTTTAATGGAGGCTGCAGGAGACGGTCATGAATGGGTGTCTCCCCCCAGCCCCGCCCCGCGTGCCCAGGCTCACATGTCGGGAGATGAAGCAGGACATGGGTCCAATTTCTGTGAAGAGTCCAACCTGGAAGGAAAATGAGTGGCCCTTGCTTTTTCTTTTGTGT
>NW_005227765.1:0-224 GCF_000412655.1 Myotis brandtii
AAATCATGGGCACAGAAGAATAGAAAGCAATCTTTACACTAAGATCCTGAAACAGTATTGTGACATTTGATTACAGATATTCAAGCTTTTTGGCTCCCACTAATTAAAAGAATCATTGACTGCAGAGCAGGAGATTTTTACTTAGATACATTTTGTGGTAGCCATTTTGCCAAGTAATTGAACCTGCCAGTCACTCCCATTGTGTTGGTTTCATAAAAGGAACC
>NW_005227766.1:0-224 GCF_000412655.1 Myotis brandtii
AATTTCTGTTTGAGGCCAGATGTTTACTTGTTAAGAGTAAACATCCCACTATCACAAATCTTGTAGATCATGAGTCTTATTTATAACTCTTCTACAACTATTATAATTTTTTATAATAATTAAAGTAAAAAGCGAATTTGTTAAGAAATAGCTCTTATGGTAGGTTTAATTACTTTATGTACTGCACGTAAATGGCACTAAAAGATTAATTTCTTGAAGGGAAG
>NW_005227767.1:0-224 GCF_000412655.1 Myotis brandtii
ACGATTGAGTGTGACAGGCGGTGTGTGCGCGTGCGCGGGGCCTGCTGTCTGGACCGGGTGGGGCTTCCGTGACCGTGAGGGCGCGTGCGACTGTGAGGCTGCCGCGGGTGCTTACCCCGCCCTCCTCACGGCCCACAGAACAGTGTCCCCAAAGAGCAAAGTCAATGCCGTGTTGAGCCCTAAGACGAGGGTTCCCAGCTACAAGGCCCACTCCTGGACTTGGG
>NW_005227768.1:0-224 GCF_000412655.1 Myotis brandtii
GATCCAACCAACCATCACGAATCTACGACAGGCCGGGCGCCGTGAACTTGAACCCGTGCCGCCACCTCGTTCCATCTTCTCCCCAAGATGACGACTAAGCGGCAGGTCCGACTCCGACTCGCACTTTTTCACGCAGCGACACCGGCTCTACCAGGTGCGAGGGCGAGTCCGGGGACCCCGGGCGGCAGCACTCGGGCCCTCGCTCCGGGTGCCCGGTGTGGAGC
>NW_005227769.1:0-224 GCF_000412655.1 Myotis brandtii
ACACACACACACACACTAGTAGCCCTGCGCACAAATCAGTGCACGAGTGGCTCACTGCCGCGTGCCTCAGCTGGCCACCAGCCCACCGCCGCTTGCAGCTCTCCACTGCACATAGCTCGCTGCCCTGTCCTCCTGTAGCTCTCTGCCTGCTTCCCCGCCCTCCTGTAGCTCTCCACTGGCCGTTATGTGTCACGGTGTAACAACCATTTGCATATTACCTCTTT
>NW_005227770.1:0-224 GCF_000412655.1 Myotis brandtii
GCATGCTCACTGCCCCATGTGCTCCCACGACAGCCTTATAAGGCAGATGTGGTGATCTCTGTTTAAGCCGTTAGTAAGCCCAGGCCTGGACAAGTTAAGTAACTTGCCTGAGGCCAGACATTTTTTTTTTTGTAAAAGGGAGAATGCAAGCCACATTTGTCTGGCCGGACGTCCGGTACTCTCCCTATGACACTCCAGTGGGACCTCAGAGAGCAAAGAGGCCC
>NW_005227771.1:0-224 GCF_000412655.1 Myotis brandtii
GACTTTAGTATCCCAGTTTCAATAATGGATAGAACATCCAAATGAAAAATCAATAAAGAAACAGCCTAATTGAACAAATGGATCAAATTAATATAAAGACGTATACAGAACTTTCCAATCAACAGCGGATGATATACAAATTATTCTTAAGTATACATGGAGCATGACACAGGATAGATCACATGTTAGGAGACACTGTTAAACTAAAAAGCACTTACAAAGGA
>NW_005227772.1:0-224 GCF_000412655.1 Myotis brandtii
AGTTAAAGAGATGAAAAGAGCCTTATTCTGCTACACAACCCTCCACATGGGAACAGAATGACTAATGAGGGTCTCCTAATATTAAATAAGGGAAATTTGCAATCTTGGTGAGGACTGAGATAGGGGCATGAGGACGACACAGTTTTCTTAGCATCGTTACCTCCTTCCTGGAGCTGAGCTGTGATGTTGAGTTCACACTCTACTTTAGCTTTCAGCACAAGAAC
>NW_005227773.1:0-224 GCF_000412655.1 Myotis brandtii
TTAAAAAAAAAAAAAAAAAAAAAGGCAGCTTTGCCAAATGAAGCTGGGAGGACAGGCACCAGTACAGCCAGCTGCAAAGTTAAAGTTAATAAGGAACATTTGTTCCTCCCAAGGTCAGGCAGCAGATGAAAAAATGCCATAATGAGCCCTCTTTCAGTGACTACTGTTTTCCTACCAAATCCCCAGACCACTTTGCCATAGCTTTCTATTTCTGGGGTACCCAA
>NW_005227774.1:0-224 GCF_000412655.1 Myotis brandtii
TGAAATTGGTAAAACCAGAAAAACACTGCTCCCCAAAATGGGGTTTACCAGCCCAAAACAATAAAAGTGGGCATGTAGTCTTTTGAAAATTTTCTGTGCTAAAAATAGAAGACTAGCAAAATGCTGAGCACATCACAAAAGATGTTAGACTTTGGGCTTCTTTTTTTAAAAAAATATATATTTTTACTGCAGAGAGGAAGGAAGAGGGAGAGAGATAGAAACAT
>NW_005227775.1:0-224 GCF_000412655.1 Myotis brandtii
TTTCAAGAAAATTATAAAACAAAAAATTATTGGGTTGGTCAATATAGAGTTATCAACTTTTATTTTGAAATATAACAAGATTAAGATGAATTATTTTTATGCATACTTTTAATACAACATCATTCATTATCCAATTTCCTTAATTGATATAACATTTAATAATATTTTTTCGTAAGATAAAAATTTTTAAATTAAATATTTAAAAATTAAATATTAAATATTTA
>NW_005227776.1:0-224 GCF_000412655.1 Myotis brandtii
TCTTTTATTTTCACTCTGCAAGCAGTCTGTTTACTGAAAGAAGTGGATGAAAGTAAAGCTTACCAGAGGGTTTTCCCTCCTAATTTAAAATAATTGAGATGAGTATGTGGAAGGAATCAGAGCCAGCCCCAGGTTGCAGAGTTAACCTCAAAGCTCTTTATTAAAATACTCATTTTTACTGAATTGGAATAACTGCAGAGCTAACAAACAAACAAACAAACAAA
>NW_005227777.1:0-224 GCF_000412655.1 Myotis brandtii
GTCATAGATAGAGGTCAGTCAAGAGCCAGAGCGCCCAGTTGTGCAAAAGTTGTTCAAGTCTGTTCTTGCTGCAGCCACTAAATGCCATTGACCAAAGCAAGTAGCACGCCAAGCCCAGTGTCAATGGACAGGTGGGTATACTCCACCTTTCCATGAGGCAGCTGTGGATGCTACTACAGAAAAGTGGAGACCTGGGACCCAAACTTTAATTTGCCACAGGAGAG
>NW_005227778.1:0-224 GCF_000412655.1 Myotis brandtii
CGGGTTGTTCCTCCTGACTCGACATTATCAGACTAGCATGACCTCCCACCTCCTGACACTGGGTGGACAGCCCCAAAGAATGGACCCAGACCTGGTCAGAGTGTACCATGTGCTCATCATTGTCAGGTGCCCATCAGTGGTCAGCGAGATTAGGTCTCAATCCTTATGAAACCCCGTAACCAAGATCGGGGATGCAAATCTGACATGTATAAGACAACGTGAAA
>NW_005227779.1:0-224 GCF_000412655.1 Myotis brandtii
AATCTGGGATTTATTGAAATAAACTGTGTGTGGTTTGGGCAATGTGAAACACGTAATCTCAGAAGAATCATTTCCCATTCACCGCTCAAGTGGAGGGATTTCTCACATCACACCTCACCGGTGTTGGGGGAGGGTCAGCACCCGTCTTCCCCAGTGCTACTCTCAAATTCTTATCATTCAGCTTCTGTTAGAAACCCCTGAGCACTTGAAACTTGTCATTCAAC
>NW_005227780.1:0-224 GCF_000412655.1 Myotis brandtii
AAAAAATAATTGCTCTTGCAGTGCTAATTTATGTTTGCTCTTAGGTAAATTAGGAGGTAAAATAGAGCAAGTTGGAGCTAAAGCACCCACCCTTGAGGTAAAGAGAATACCAACCAGCACACCGCTCCCCAGGCCAAGGAAAAGGAGGGGTCCTTGTCATGGGCTTACATATTTAAACTCATACAAATTTATTAAAAATACATGAAGCAATCCATATAAAAAAA
>NW_005227781.1:0-224 GCF_000412655.1 Myotis brandtii
ATTGACCAGAATTGCCTTTAAGACAGTAACTGATTCTTAAGCCCTGGCTGGTGGCCCAGTGGTTAGAGCACCAGCCTGGGCACTGCAGGGTTGCAGGTTTGATCCCCGGGCCCATTGGGGCATGTGTGGGAGGCAACCAAGTGATCTGTCCCACACTGATGTCTCTCTCTCCCCCCCGCCCCCTCCCTCTTTCCCTCCCTCCCTTCCACTCTCTAAAAATCAAT
>NW_005227782.1:0-224 GCF_000412655.1 Myotis brandtii
TTTTGAAATAACTCTCTGGCAGGTGAAAAGCAAGGCAGGGATATTAGTGAAGTGGCTCTTGCAATAGTCGAGGTTGGAGGTCAGTGATTGAACTTGGGATAGAGCACAAATTTGAAGGAACTGATAGGACGTGTAAAACCAACAGGATCTGGGGGATGAAGGAAATAATAAAAATGATAGCTAGCATGATTGAGAAATTACACCACACTGGAGCCTGCTCTGGG
>NW_005227783.1:0-224 GCF_000412655.1 Myotis brandtii
ACCTTTTTTGTTCTATTTTTACTCACGGTGTGTCTCACGCAGAGTCTAGCTCCTGTTGTTCGATTGGTGTGAAAGGCACTCACAGATGGGCATTTAGATCCCGTGAGGGGCGGTGCCACGGGAGACGGGCATTGAACTCGCTCCTGAGTGTGTCTTCCTATCCCGTGTGTGGCCCGGCCCCCTTCCTACCCACAGTGAGCTGCTGAGGGCGGACACGGAGCCTA
>NW_005227784.1:0-224 GCF_000412655.1 Myotis brandtii
AACCTCTTAGTACATGGGACAAGGCTCAACTACTGAGCCACACAGGCCAGGGCCTTAGGATTTTTTATATACAAGATCATGTCATCTACAGTTTTTCTTCTTCCTTTCTGATCCTCTTTTTCCTTGCCCTATTGCTCTGGCTAGTCCCTCCATGCACTGAGCAGTGGCAAGAGCAGACATCCCTTTCTTCTTCCTGATCTGTGGGGAAAAACATTAGGTCTCTC
>NW_005227785.1:0-224 GCF_000412655.1 Myotis brandtii
AACCGGAAACTCAGGTATGTATCCTTGACCAGGAATCAAACCTGAGACCCTTCAGTCCGAGAGCTAACGCTCTAACCACTGAGCAACCAGCCAGGGATAGGAGGGCTGCTTTGAAGCTCCTCCTTGTCTGCATGAATCTTCCCCTCCTGCCGGGTAGCCTCTGTTCTGAGGGAAGGAACGAGGCGCTGGAGAGGGCCCTGTGCAAAGGAGCCGCTTACTCAGTG
>NW_005227786.1:0-224 GCF_000412655.1 Myotis brandtii
TGTTGACTGACTGTAGATCTGGATTGTCACTAGAGCAATCTGTGGCTGATGGTGGCTTGAGGACAGGATGACTTTTTCTAATTTTCACAAGGTCACCCTTTAGACCAGAGGTGGGGTTGCCCATATTTTTCAGCAGTTGTCCAACTTTTATAAAAGATGAGAGTCCATACTCAAGTATGTTAAAAAGGAAAGAGCTTTTCTTGGTTTTCTAGTACATGGCCCCG
>NW_005227787.1:0-224 GCF_000412655.1 Myotis brandtii
TTGATTTAAATGAGGTTTTTGTAAACTCAGGATTCTCATTCTTCATACCACCATTATTACTTGTAAAACAAAAACCAATTAGGTGCCTGCTTTCTCCCCTGCTGATGTTGGTTCAATGGATTTAGAGTGGGGTCCAACCTCTCATATTATTTTCAAAAATTTTTTGATGATTTTCAAAAGCTGCCAGTGTCCAAAGTTACCTGCCGTGAAATTCTTTTCTGCAG
>NW_005227788.1:0-224 GCF_000412655.1 Myotis brandtii
CCAAACCCTCTTCTCTTCAGTGAGCAACTGGGAATTCCAGGTTCACTACTGATTGTATAACCCTGTGCTGAGGTCAGGGTGATGGCGAAAGTGAATATCAGTCTTTCCCACACATTTAGATGTGGGTGTTTTCTCTATTGCTTGATGTGTAGGAGTCACTCAGCTAGTGTCTGGATCTCATTCAGAGGGAATTGTCCCATGTGTAGTTGTACATGCATTGATAT
>NW_005227789.1:0-224 GCF_000412655.1 Myotis brandtii
TGACAAACAAGGAAACTAGGACCTAGTTGGGTTAAGTCCGTGGTGAGTGAATAGCAGAGCTGAGCTTTTGCTGAAGTCTGTGATTCCAAATCCATGCTCTCTTCAGTATTCCAGTGATTGCATTCATTAATAACTACCCCCAGGTCCCAGGCTTGCCCAATGCTCCTACCCAATCTAGAGGAACCCTTGATCTAAGTCAGTGATGGCGAACCTTTTGAGCTCGG
>NW_005227790.1:0-224 GCF_000412655.1 Myotis brandtii
CTGGGCTGTGACCGCCGGCCGGTGGTGAGCGTTTCCGAGCACGGAACAGACACGGACCAGGATGCGACCGGAGGCAGGCGCGGCCTGTTCCCACGCGCAGGCGCTGTGTGTGCCCTGGTCTCCGCATCAAAACGCACTGTGCTGTGTTGTTCTCCAAAGCCGCCTGCCCCGCTGGTCCCCTGCGCACAGCACGCCCTTCCCCGCGGCCCGGGCTCTGACCCGCT
>NW_005227791.1:0-224 GCF_000412655.1 Myotis brandtii
ATGATTTGGGACAATTGAAATGAAGTGACTTTGTGGTGCAAGGCAGATGCAAAGATCAGATGGGGAACTTTTCAGCTAACAGACTTCCTTTCTGGATTGCAGACACCAGTGGGCTTTGTAGAAAGACGGACACAGACAGGGTGATCCCTCCAGGATCTAGATTTACTGGCCCACCACTAACACCTGCCCTTGGTGTTCCCAGAAAGCCACCTCCTGGGCTGATC
>NW_005227792.1:0-224 GCF_000412655.1 Myotis brandtii
TGGTTCATAGGTTGATACTCAACCACTGAGTCACACCGGCTGGCCAGGATAAACTGGAGTCTTAACCCAACTTTGCTCCTATTTTCTGAGATTTTGTGTCTTATGAATTATTCTATGCCTTTGCATACCCTTCTGGAGAATGGTCAGTGACTATAAAAGGCCTGTAACATCTTCCTTATACACAGGAACAGGGAAAATGTATGTACTATGATCTTTTTTAAAAA
>NW_005227793.1:0-224 GCF_000412655.1 Myotis brandtii
TATCCACTGAGCCAAACCAGCTAGGGCTGCAGTGTTTCTTAAGGCCCCCTTCTCCCTGGTGTGTCCTGAACACCATGGTTTTTCATCTCAGCCCTTTGAGACACCGGCAGCACCAATCTGTTTTTCAACCTGCTCTCAGCCTCCTAGCGTCACAGAGAAAACCACACACTCTAGTGTCCTCTTACTACAGTGGTCAGGGATTTTGTTTCAAGTCTCAGCTGGCT
>NW_005227794.1:0-224 GCF_000412655.1 Myotis brandtii
AGAGAAAGACAAGTATCACATGATCGCACTCATATCTGGAATCTAAGTAACAAACTGATGAACAAAGTAGACCCAGAGACATAGAAGACAGAACAGGGGAACCTCAGAGGGAAGGCGGGGGAGGGTAAATGGTGGGGAAGTGATCAACCAAAAAACTTGAATGCATATACCTGGTAGGCACAACCCTTGGACACAGACAATAGGACAGGGGGCCGGGGCGGGTT
>NW_005227795.1:0-224 GCF_000412655.1 Myotis brandtii
ATTTTCTTCTAAATAGTTCCAATATCCCATCAGGCCCAACATCGATGACCCACTAAGATTATTAGGAAGGTAAGGGCCAAATTTGTTTTCAACCATTGGATCCTTATTATAGTACATGGTATATGGTAGGTAGTCAATTCATAACCGAAATAAACTAAGAGACTTAAGTGATTCACTCAATGAATCATATTATATTCTAGATGCTCAGGTAAATCTCTCACACA
>NW_005227796.1:0-224 GCF_000412655.1 Myotis brandtii
TGCTGGGAAATGGGTCCTGGGGACTGCAAGGTGACCACGTGGAGCTGCTGAGGTCAACCATGCCCTGGCACTTACTGTGGAGGCTGCCTCCCTCTTGTCTTACTGAGGCTGACAATGCCCCGCCCTACAGAGGGGGAGCAGAGGGCCTGCAGCTCTCCTTTTGGGTTGGACTCAAAGCTCCAGGTACGGCCTATGTGATTGTTAGAATCTAGGTGTCCCTGAGT
>NW_005227797.1:0-224 GCF_000412655.1 Myotis brandtii
GCCACCCAACACTCTCCCTAACCCCAGCCCAGGAAGCTTCTGAGACTACTGGCTCCAAGGACAGCCACATTCTCCATCCCCCACCTACTTCCACTGAGATCGCTGTCACCTGGGCCCAAGTTCCTTTCAAATCCAAAGCTTCAGCGCAAACACTTCTCACACCCCCAGAGAGTGGACCCTCCAAGCTGACCAGAGAGCCCATATCCACAGGCATCTCCTCACCT
>NW_005227798.1:0-224 GCF_000412655.1 Myotis brandtii
AGAAGAGCTGAAGATAAACCCAGAAAGGTAGATGAGGGCCAGATCTTGAATCATAAAGGTATTGAGCAGTGATTCTGAACAAGAGAGTAATGTAATACCAACAATGCTTTAGTAAGAGTAATCTGACATTATGTACTGAACAGATCTGAGCATGAGCAGTGGTGCCAGCCTGTAAGTTCCTCAAAGGCAGGGACTGTGTGTCTCATTCATTTCTATACCCTCTA
>NW_005227799.1:0-224 GCF_000412655.1 Myotis brandtii
GCATTTTCTTGTGCGTCTACTAGATGCTTTGTCAACAATTCTACAAGGTTGTTACTGTGATCGCAATTTAAAATGTATGAACCCCAAAGATCAGGTGGAATTCAATGATTTGTTCAAGGTCCAATGTTAGAAAAGGAAGGTGTCAAGAATTATGTCTGTATTTGTGTTGAAAAGCCTCTGTTTCCACTACATTAAACTATCTTCCTAAATGTTTCCATCTACAT
>NW_005227800.1:0-224 GCF_000412655.1 Myotis brandtii
GTAATTAAACAGTGTCCCTCCATTTCTTTAAAGTGTCACTTGGTTTTCTTTGGTCTTCTGCAACATCTCTACTTTTTCTGTTGTTCCAGAGAATTCTGCCTAATACAGTGGGATTTGCTGACATAGGCCCTTTGTGAGGATCCCCCACCTCTGGTTCACTGGCAAGGGTGATACATGTCTGCAGGGCCCCTTAAATCAGCCCCCTCAGTTGCTGCTTTTCAGTG
>NW_005227801.1:0-224 GCF_000412655.1 Myotis brandtii
CTGGGACACCCAATTTCCTGGACTGACCTGTACTTCTCTCTCTATTACCAAGTTCTTCTGAGAGCCAGAGCACTTTCTCTTCTTCCTAACATAGGACTTATTGCTCTGGATACAGGATGGGTAATTCCATTCTTCTTTTATGTGATAAAAAGGATAACACGTTTTCTGTGTTAGGGGCTGAACCAGTAGCTGGGGAATAAATCACTGAGTTGTGGGTCTCAGTT
>NW_005227802.1:0-224 GCF_000412655.1 Myotis brandtii
GGGCCCAGGGCAGTGGGATCCAGGATTGAATGGGATTCGCCATCACGTGGACCATCCCCGCAGGGGCCAGCCCTTGTAGCGTGTACAGCAAACATGAAGGTCGCCATGGGCTTTCATTAGAAAGGGATCTCCACGTTTTTCCTCTCCTCTCGGGACTCAGGTGATGTGAGGGGCCGGGTTCCAGGTCCTTCGTGAAAGATGTGATGGGAACAAGCCGCCGCTGG
>NW_005227803.1:0-224 GCF_000412655.1 Myotis brandtii
ACCTGGAATTGAACCGTGTACTCCTGGTTCATAGGTTGGTGTTCAACCACTGAGACACACCAGCTTGGCACTACTACTAATTATTATAATGATCTAGATAAATGTAATTAACTTTTTTTAAAGCATTGTAATAAAGAAAAGCCCCCCAAAGTAGCATAAGTCTGATTTTTAAAGTGTGAATAAAAACAATGACTTGTATGCATGCATATAAGCATAACCAATGG
>NW_005227804.1:0-224 GCF_000412655.1 Myotis brandtii
ACTTCTCTTCCTGGAACTGGAACCCTGGGCTGAGGGGCCTGGTGTGGTACTGGGGCCCCTCATTTCTCAGGGGGGGGGGGACATCCACAGCAAAGGTATCTCTCTGATTTTTATCCAACAGACGTGGTTGTGGGATCAGTCCATTTCACGCCTCTGCCCCTCCTACCAATCTCCATGTGGCTTCTTGTTAAATTTTGTAGTTGTAATTTTATAGTTTTAATTTT
>NW_005227805.1:0-224 GCF_000412655.1 Myotis brandtii
GGGAGAATGAGTAGGCTTTCTGGGCAGCAGTAAAGCTCAATTGAAACTAATACTTAAAAATAATTGCATTTAGATAAAGTGTTTCTGGTGAAGTATAAATAAAAATAAAATGTCTACCTGGGCTAAATCTCTTTACAATTTAAAAAGTTCAAAAGTCTAGGAACAGATGAAGATTTCTGAAATACTCTGCTGAAGGTCACTGATGTAGTAAAACAGTTCATATG
>NW_005227806.1:0-224 GCF_000412655.1 Myotis brandtii
ATGTCAATGATATAAAACATCAGCTCATTAATATTATTAAACTTGGTAGCTTTCTATCTACCTGAAGTGGTAGATAGATGGTAACTTGTTTTTCTGCTAAATGTTCCATTAGGTAGTTATATACTTACATAAACTTATTTTGAAATCAATATTTAAAAATAAGTCCCCCCTTTCAGTGCTGTGTTTCTAAACAGAGGGTTTACTACTTACTTTTCTCCTCCCCC
>NW_005227807.1:0-224 GCF_000412655.1 Myotis brandtii
CGCCCCTGCGTTCCAGTTTCCCGTAACAGCTCCACCACGGAGACCGGCAGAGCTCCCATGCAGTCTCCAGTGCAGACCCATCAACGCCCCGAAGGTGGTGTCTGTGAGCCCCCGCCACTGGGGAAGCTCAGGCACGGAGACAGCTATGACGGGACGGGGGGCAGGACTCAGCCCCACACGACTGCCCGACCCTTACAGGGTGGGGGCTCAGAGCAGAAAGGAGG
>NW_005227808.1:0-224 GCF_000412655.1 Myotis brandtii
CCGTCTTCACGAGGAGAACATGCCACATTGACCTGCCGCTTCAGGAGGATGAGGAACACATGCAGCAGGACCACCCACTGCCCCAGCAGAAGGGCACCTGAGCAGATCCAGACACAAACTGGTGAACAAGGGAAGACACTTCAGAACACCACTGAGATTTTGTGGGGAAAGTTCACTAATAAAGACGTGCAAGTGGAACATCCTTCAGCTCTGGCTATGGCTCA
>NW_005227809.1:0-224 GCF_000412655.1 Myotis brandtii
CCTCCTCCTCCCTCCCTATCCCCCTCTCCCCCTCCTTCTTCCCTCCCTCCATCCCTCTCTCCCTTTTCACTTGAACTACATTTTGACCTTGAGGAAATGAATACTAAGGATTTCAGAGAATCTGTTATCCTGGCATAATTGATACAGCTAAGACCAAGGATGGAAACAGGACAGGGGCAATTTTAAGCTGCATGCTAGAGCTGGCTAAGTCCTAGGGGAGCACA
>NW_005227810.1:0-224 GCF_000412655.1 Myotis brandtii
GGTCAAGACAAAGGGTAGCAGAGTGGGTGTCGACACTCCCCTTTTACAGATAAGGATCCTGAGGTTCAGAGAAGTGAGGGACTTACCTACCGTCACACAGCAGCAGAACCCATCTTGATCAGGTCTTCGAACTCCTGGCCCAGTGCTCCTTCCTCGTCCAGCGCGTGTTTAGAAAGGAGAAACAGCACCATCTAGAGCAGCGGTTCTCAACCTCCCTAATGCCG
>NW_005227811.1:0-224 GCF_000412655.1 Myotis brandtii
CACACGGTGGTGAGCTGGATGACGGTGACAACCATGGTGGGCCTGGTCTCCTACCCCTTCAACACCCTGCGGAGGTGATGATGGTGCAGTGGGGGCACGAAGGGGCGGACAGCACGTGCGGGGAGACCGTGGACGGCCGGCAGGAGATCCTCAAGGACAAGGGGGGGCAAGGCCTTCGTCAAGGGCTCCTGGTCCAGCGCCCTCAGGGGCCTGGGCAGAGCCTT
>NW_005227812.1:0-224 GCF_000412655.1 Myotis brandtii
CAGTGTTGATCCTGTAAATTATTTCTAAATCCTTCCATGTAAATCCTATATTCTTCATCATAGGGGCTCTATTTATGTTTGTGTGTTTTGTGTTTTTTTTTGGCCTATTTTTTATGTTGTTTTGATTTGTCAAACTATTTTGTATCCTTTAAAAAAAACAAGCAGTTTTGTACAAACTTGAAGTCTTATGGAATATTTTACTACTGAAAATATCAAGCTCGACC
>NW_005227813.1:0-224 GCF_000412655.1 Myotis brandtii
TCATCTACTTCTGAGTTGCCTCTTCAGCATCTCCCCACGTAGTAGTAGCTCTCACCCCTCCATCCTGGAAGAGCCCTCACTCCTCCGTCAGTGCCCACAGCCTTTCTCCTTCCTTCATGGGCAAACTTCTTAAAAGAATAGTGTCTCTACGTGCAGCTTCTACTTCTTCACCCCTTGTTCATCACTGAAATCATCCAAGTCATTGGTACAAATAATGCATAATA
>NW_005227814.1:0-224 GCF_000412655.1 Myotis brandtii
TGGGGAGTGATTTTTGCCCCCATGGGATATTTGTCAAGTCTAGGTCATTTTTGATTGACACAGTTGGGGGAGGGGCTAGTGGTGGTGCTGCTGGTATCTATTGAGTAGAACCAGAAATTACTACTAAACATCCAGTAAGATAAAGGACAGCCTCAACAATAAGGAATTTTCCAGGCCAACATGTCAGTAGTGCTGAGGTTGAGAACCCTTGACCTATCCTAATA
>NW_005227815.1:0-224 GCF_000412655.1 Myotis brandtii
TTGCCTCTGAGGTTGTCCGTGTGCGCCAGTTGGAAGAAGTCTTTTTCCCGTCCTGTTGCAAATAGTGTGTACACTAAAATCAGATCGCCGCGTAGCCGTCTGATGTCTAGAGGGAACGCTTTTAGAGCAGTTAAACGGTGGTTATACGGCAGGTGTCGGACCTGCTTCACCATTTTGGATGCTGCTCGCTGAACCCTTTCTATGCATCGTACGTCCTTCTTTAG
>NW_005227816.1:0-224 GCF_000412655.1 Myotis brandtii
CTCTCTAAAAATCAATGGAAAAATATCCTTTGTTGAGAATTAATAAAAACAAAAAGGAATGAAGTACTGATACATACTACAATATGGGTGAACCTTGAAAACTATGGTAAGCCTGCTGGTGCCATTTTTGGGCTCAGCCTATCTGGTTTCCAGATGTTCTAGTAAATTTATAATTCTTTACCACTTTCAGCTTTGTGCCTACCTCCATTGGTGACCCTAACATT
>NW_005227817.1:0-224 GCF_000412655.1 Myotis brandtii
CTGCAGCCGGGGAAGGGAGGCCCTGGCTGGCAGGTGGAAGGCCCTGATCCGCAGCCAGGCCTAGGGACCCTACCTGTGCCTGAATTTCATGCACCAGGCCTCCAGTCTATCTGTGGAAAAGGCTAAGATGCTAAGTGTCCCTCCTACCATCCGCCGGTCGCTGTGACGCGCACTGACCACGAGGGCACAGACACTCAACACGGGAGCTGCCGAGCTGCAGTGAC
>NW_005227818.1:0-224 GCF_000412655.1 Myotis brandtii
GCTTTCACACTCCACTGACTGCCTTTGGGTTTCTGCCGAAGGCAAGTCATGGTGCCCGATTGCCTTGCTGTAGCATGCTCCTACTAGATAACCTTTGCTTGCTCTCATTTAGGTGCATTTTGTTTATTTCCACGGAAGTGAACATCTTTACCAGTTCAATAAAGGTAAATTACCTAGATTCTTCTTTGTACTCTCCCCCTATCCTAGTTCTGTTCTGGCACAAC
>NW_005227819.1:0-224 GCF_000412655.1 Myotis brandtii
CAACCAGGACTACACTACCCAGCAAGGCTCTCATTTAGAATCAAAGGAGAGATAA
This sequence comes from Myotis brandtii, assembly GCF_000412655.1. NCBI lineage: Eukaryota > Metazoa > Chordata > Mammalia > Chiroptera > Vespertilionidae > Myotis > Myotis brandtii. The sequence goes on from NW_005227819.1 coordinate 56, forward strand.
GGGGCTTTCCAGACAAGAAAAAGCTAAAGTAGCTCCTCACTATCAAACCAGCATTACAAGCAATGTTAAGGAAAAATATATAAAAATATGAACAATAAAATGTCACTAACCACATACCTATCAATAATGACTTTAAATGTAAATGGATTAAGTACTCCAATCAAAAGAC
>NW_005227820.1:0-224 GCF_000412655.1 Myotis brandtii
ATTTATATACCCTTTACTCTCTCTACCCTCCTCTAACTCTCTCCTGATCCTCCCCCCACCCCCTTTCTCTCTTACTCCAATAAATTTAGTAAATATTGTTCAGGAAAAATAAAAAAATAAAAAAATATCTCCTCTTCGGTCAGTCTTCAGCTGGTATTTCAGGATGAATATTCCCCAATTTAGTTCGGTTTCCGTTAGATTCTGGGAGGAGGTGGAAGAAAGAT
>NW_005227821.1:0-224 GCF_000412655.1 Myotis brandtii
CTACTTTTGCTTCACTCTGTATATGTTCAACATGTACTTGCCCATTGCACGGACACATTTTATATCCTGGACACCTTTATAGGCTACCAGTAACCATGGATATGACACTAATAATTACAGGGGTTAAGAGCATGCCTTTGGGTGGCAGAGGGGGCTGATCTGGGTTTAGTCCCATCTCTGTTACTTACTAGTTCAGTGACTTTAGACACATAGTTTCTTTCTTT
>NW_005227822.1:0-224 GCF_000412655.1 Myotis brandtii
CTTCCCCAAGGTCACACCCCCAGTTATTGGAAAACCTGACTCTCTTTTGACTCCTATCTGGAGCTTTTAACTACATCCTTCTGTCCCGGCTTCAGTCTTCATTTCTGTACTCACTGGAAGAGTAAAATTGCAGATCACCACGTCCAGGAAAAAAAAAATACATAGTATATTTTTGGGAGCATTATATAGTGTCCCAAAAATGTATACACACACTTTGAATAATT
>NW_005227823.1:0-224 GCF_000412655.1 Myotis brandtii
CACACACGCACGAGCACACACACACACACACACACACGCCTCACAACCCTGGGTCTGGCCATCTGACCCTCTGCTTCTCTCCCCAGCACACCCCCAGCTGACCACTGGGCTCTGGCCAGTGGCCTTCCAACCTACGTGGCAGAAAGTGGCTTTGTGAGTCCCCAAGGCCCTGCCTCCAGCCCCAGCCTCAGCCCACAGGCACCCCTGCCAGCCCCAGCCTTCCT
>NW_005227824.1:0-224 GCF_000412655.1 Myotis brandtii
GAAAAAATATTTTAAAGAATATATTCTATGTTAGAGTAGTTGATTTTTTAAAAATTAACCTATAAGTAAAGGTAGTTTGAGAGAAAACAAATAATCTAAAAGATTTTGTAGAAATCAAAGGGTTTGGGTTATTAAAAATAAGAAAATCTTGTAATTCCTTTTGGTTCTTTAAGACTGGATATTTTTATCTCAGATTTTTAATTAAAACCTTCAACTGAAATGTT
>NW_005227825.1:0-224 GCF_000412655.1 Myotis brandtii
AACCTTTTGGTGTAGGGACAATGCTTCAAGCAACTGACCTACCCAGCCACAATTTACCTGATTTTAATTCAAATTACGTGTGGTTTATACATGAATAAATATTTAACCATCAGGAAATAATTTGAATATATATTGTGGTGTATGCTTTATTATATTTTTTCAAATGGAATTTACCCAACTCCATTTATTCAATAACTTATTCTATTACTACTGGTTTTTGAAGC
>NW_005227826.1:0-224 GCF_000412655.1 Myotis brandtii
AGTCCGCAGACCGACGCTCTAACCACTGAGCCAAACCAGTTAGGGCCCTATTATGTTAATTTAGTCCCCCCGCAAAATATCTCTTAAGTGCCAAAAATATTAACTAAAAGGTCACAGTGAAAACTGTGGAAAAAAATAGTCTTTAGGAGAAAAACAGAGGGAATGTGAGGTAGCATGTTACATGTCCAATAGATGGTAGAAAATGTTGGGGCCTATTAAAACTT
>NW_005227827.1:0-224 GCF_000412655.1 Myotis brandtii
CTACTCTTGCACGAATTTCATGCATTGGGCCCCTAGTTTAATATAAGAATGTCCCACAGAATGCTTTGGACTTACTTTTATTAAAAAATACTTTTCATCATTATCTGAAATTCATATTTAGCTGATGTCCTGTATTTTATCTCACAACTCTATTTCCAAGGCAACCATCTCAGAACAGCTATAATGAATAAAAAGATCTTTCCCATGAAGAAATTCTACCCATT
>NW_005227828.1:0-224 GCF_000412655.1 Myotis brandtii
AGGATTTTGTTTTTCAAAATGGATAAAGAAAGGTTGGACAGCCAGGGCAGCAGAACAAGTGCCCTGGAGCACAGGAAGGTTGTGATAGGTTGAGGCAGCGGCTGGGAACTCTTGGGCTCCTAGCCAAAGGACAGGAGCTAGTACACTACATGACTCATGCCTGATATGGAGTTGGGCAGAGAGCTCCGTCGATGTATTTCTCCCCATTTTCTCTGTCACAACTT
>NW_005227829.1:0-224 GCF_000412655.1 Myotis brandtii
TAGATATTTACAAAGTAAACTGTAAGTCAGAATTGCCCTAGGATGAGACACTTACCATGTGATATCAATCATCCTTGACTGTTTAAAAGTTATTTTGTTAATATCTGCAGGTTGGTGGTGAGGAGGCTTAAAAAGTTCATGAATCAAATGCATGAATCCAGAAAGAAGATGTATTAATTTATAATGAGAAATACAATCAAGTGGACCACTTGGCTGACCCAGCA
>NW_005227830.1:0-224 GCF_000412655.1 Myotis brandtii
CCTCTAGTATCTTTATAAGACTACAAAAGATTTTTCTTTACATGTGTGGCAAACTCCCCTAAGACAGTTAACATGCAACAGGTTTAATTGCAGCCAGTACAAAAATATTTACGTATTATTTATAGTGATATATTTAAAGAGCTTGCATGACAATAAACCACATTAATAGGTAATAGCCATAGTCACTGCAAAAAAGTATTTGGGCTAAAACAAAGGATGAACTT
>NW_005227831.1:0-224 GCF_000412655.1 Myotis brandtii
CACCTTTTTTCATCCAGCTCCCAAAACCCGCTCTCCTCTGACAGCTGTCAGTCTGTTCCATGGAACCATCCACGCCTTTGATTCTATTGTTTGTCAGTTTATTTTGCTCATTGGATTCCACATGTAAGTCAAATAATATTAGCCTGTCATGTTCTAAAGTGTTCAAACTATCAATCAGATGAGATGAACCTCTAATAAAGGGTTCTGTGGTGGAGTCAGTTTCA
>NW_005227832.1:0-224 GCF_000412655.1 Myotis brandtii
TCACGTGTTACAAAATGTGAGACCCAGTTCTCCCAGGAGCCATTGTATTCTGTGTGGTTTTTTTTATCCCTGAATGGTGCAACAGGGTGGTCCTGTTATTAATAGCTCAAGGCCCATGTTCTCTAAGATGTAAAGTGCGTGGGGGGAAATGGGCAGGTCTGCCAACACGGGTAGTTTACTGCGGTGAGAGAGTAGAGAATGGAGGTCAGGTAGACCTGGGTTTA
>NW_005227833.1:0-224 GCF_000412655.1 Myotis brandtii
ACTGAAATATTTATACCTACTCCTAAAAAAGGTCTCAATTTTTTAATCTAAAATGACATTTTAGATTCAGGTGGCTTTTTTAATATATAATCAGTTATGACAGATTATAGCTGTTATAGAAATTTTAATTTAAAAAAGAAATGAGGAATGGAGGCATGAAGCAGACTGACATACCTTGATGTGGGGCTGAGGGGACAAGAAGAGATAAACCAAAGAACTTATAT
>NW_005227834.1:0-224 GCF_000412655.1 Myotis brandtii
CTCCTTTGAGTTTTTAAGGCATCCTCTGCTTGCTCCATACATTCTATTATAACTGAGTTTAATTCACTCAAAGACTATGCATTGGATTCCTCTTTGGTGCCCCATACAATGATAGGTGTTAGTGATAGCATGGTGAACAAAGCAGACATGGTCTAGCCCTCAAAGGTTTTTATCTTTTGTGTCGCCTTTTCCTCCTACTAGAGTGTACATTCCATAAGTATAGA
>NW_005227835.1:0-224 GCF_000412655.1 Myotis brandtii
CCCCCGCCCCATGCCGGGGCCCCCGAGGAGTGGAATGCTGGTCACGTTGCTAGGTGAGCACCAAGAAGATGGGGGGGTGGCGATTCCGACCTGGAACGCCAGAGCAGCCTTCTCGGAGAATGCAGCCGTGTCCACACAGCGAGGGGAGCAGGATCCAACAGCCAAGAAAGGAGGACGATGCAATCTGAGCAGAGGGGCCCATGAGGGGAACAGCGGAGAAGTGC
>NW_005227836.1:0-224 GCF_000412655.1 Myotis brandtii
GGGGGGGGGGGGAGGGGGGGGCCCAGGGCCCCCTCGTGGGAGCCGGGCTCTCTTCAGCCGGTGCCCTGAGCGGCCTTACTCTGTCCGTGAGGAGCTGTTGGGGCTCCCTCTGCCGCCTTCACGGGCATCCGGATTGGCTGTGCTCAGCCTGCCCGGCCGGGAGCAGAGCTGTCAGGGGCCGTTCCCGACCAGGAGAGAGCCCCCCTTGTCTTGGCATCGGGGGT
>NW_005227837.1:0-224 GCF_000412655.1 Myotis brandtii
ATGCTCTTTTCTGGCAACTAGTGTGCCAAAATAAAAATGATGCCACTTTGGCAACTAGTGTGTGAACTCAGTGATTAGCTGGACTGAGCGAGTCCTCAGCTTACATTCTGAAGAAGAGGCACTCAATCCAACCACAAACCACTTGGACTTGACAGAAACTTTGTATTTTGCCTCTTCAACTTTTTTCGGGCACTACCTCAATACAGGAAACACACACACACACA
>NW_005227838.1:0-224 GCF_000412655.1 Myotis brandtii
AAGTGGGTGAATAAACAACTTCCCTGGTCTCTGATGAGAGCACAGATTTCTGAGTCTTATATGACTAATTTTTTTACCATTTGTGCCATGTAAAGTCTTGATCATGGGGCTTGGGTCTAAGAATCACATTTTTTGTCCAAGATACAGCAGTACAGGTATCTTGAGAGGCAATATAGTAGTGTAAAAATGTGTTAGATGCCCACAGCTGGTCAGGATTCTTTTGT
>NW_005227839.1:0-224 GCF_000412655.1 Myotis brandtii
CTTAGGAAGAAAAGCTGTCTTGTATAAGCAAAATATCTAAAAATCATCTTTAGTTATAAGTTATGAAGCCTCTTTCCCATTTCTCCCAACTCGCTCTCCTCCATGAACCTGTGTAGAAAGAAATCTGGGTTAAAATAAAAGAGGGGGGTAGCTATTATTTCCCAATATTGAAACTTTACTAAAAATTTGGAGGACTAGAAACAAAGAAAGTCACCCAAAGAGAC
>NW_005227840.1:0-224 GCF_000412655.1 Myotis brandtii
TCTCACCCCCGCGGGCCTTCCTTTCTGACAGAGCTTCCTGGATGCCCTGAGAGGCAGTGGGATGGAACGGGGTGGGGGGGCTGGGGGGCGGGACCCATGCAGTTCCTGTCTGGGGGGTGACCCTTGGCACGGAGATCGGAGGGGCCATCTATAACGTGCGGGGGGTCAGAGAGACGAGTGCCACGCCGGCCAGGCCCGTGGAGGCCGGACACTGTGCTGGGGTG
>NW_005227841.1:0-224 GCF_000412655.1 Myotis brandtii
GCTCCGAGCTCCGAGAGGGAGAGCGCTGGGGGTGTGTTATTTCAAAGGTGTGTTCATCTAGATGCACAAAAACACTGCACAGGGCTTGCTTAAGGCAAAGATAAACCTTTAACTACAAAAGTTACATGCCTCAGCCACGACTACCCACCACGATCTAAACCGTTAGGAATGTATGATCACATCACCCTGCAAGGTTACTTTCCATAGAAACCCTTATTCATCCA
>NW_005227842.1:0-224 GCF_000412655.1 Myotis brandtii
GGGTCTGTCCTGGCTCAGAGGTGACAGAGACTCTGTCTCTCAGATTTGGGTCTGGCCCCGAGCCCGGTGGTCCTCTGGTATGTGGGTGAATAGGCTCCTGCAGTCATGGATTGGAGCTGATTTCTAAATGTCTGGCTTCAGACCAAGAAATAGCCTTCCAACGGAAGCCCTTACAGACAGGTAAGAGCCATGTGATTTGGGATCCTGTCTCAATGAAGCTCATC
>NW_005227843.1:0-224 GCF_000412655.1 Myotis brandtii
AAAGAAACACTGCAAAAATAAACATTATGGCGCTATACGAAAAGCATTATATATTATATTTTGGGAGCAAATGTAAAACTTTTTCATGATTTGGTGCTTTCTATTGACAGCAGTTTCTTTAAAATCAAGTATCCTAAACACAGAGATTTGACAAGCACTTCTTTCTACTGGAGATGTAAACAGGACGGAAAGTCCTACTTTGAATCCTAATGATCATTTTTATC
>NW_005227844.1:0-224 GCF_000412655.1 Myotis brandtii
CCTTTCTTGAATTTCCTCAAACTGTGACAGCAATGTAATAGCACAAGGCAACAATCATGAGAAGAACATTACCAAATCATTGTCATCATAAACAACAATAATGTCATATCAAAGGCAGCAGATTAATAAAATACTGTTTGGTCCCTGATTTCATAGATGTACTCCTTGCTCAGCTTTTTTCTTTCTACTTCAATATATTGTTTGTAAAATAATTTTGTCTTTTT
>NW_005227845.1:0-224 GCF_000412655.1 Myotis brandtii
AGGAAACTAAAGGAACAAGAAGTATGGAAACCCCACTGAAGAAAGTGAGTTTAGTACTTTGAAAGTCTTTTAGTATAGATAGCAAGGCCATCCAAACTCAAATCACCATCTTACCCAATTGTGAATGAGCCAATGATCACTTGTGTTCACTCTACCGAAGGGGCAGTGGCCACGGTGTACCCAAGCATGCCATACTCAGTCAGCCCCACAGTCCATGCATCCCA
>NW_005227846.1:0-224 GCF_000412655.1 Myotis brandtii
AGCTGTTGATGACTTAGACATTTAACAGATCCTCCACAGGAGAGACACCTACAAATTATAATATTTTGGCATATTATCTAATGTACATTACAGCTAAACCTTGAACCAATTAACATGTTCTGCAAACCCTATTACATTAATACAATGAAATACAAAAATATTAAAAATATTTTCAAAATTATTGATTCAAGTTCCCTTGACATAAACTGATTGCCTTAGATCTG
>NW_005227847.1:0-224 GCF_000412655.1 Myotis brandtii
TTATTCATAGAACAAACATTTAGTACATCATCTTTTTGGATAGATTTTTTTTTCCTAGCTATAGATTTTAAATTACCAAATTTTCTTTTAACAATTTACAGATGAAGTTCATTGTTTTTATTTGTTTGCTTGTTTGCATCATTTCTGAAAAGTACTCTGAATTTCTGATCTTAGTTATGTACACTTGCCTACTTTTTATGGTTTTGTTTTAAAGATTTTTTTTT
>NW_005227848.1:0-224 GCF_000412655.1 Myotis brandtii
TCTTTCATAGAGGGGCTTGGTCCATCTTTATAGAGGGCCTTGGACCATATAATCATAATCTACCTTTGGTTCCATTCTATACCTTCTTACAGAGGGTGTTCATGTTGTTCACACACTGCTCTTTCTACCTTCCCCTCATTTCTCTGCTTTCTTTCTCCAGGGCTTTATCCAAAACAGTTGTTCTCAATCCTGGTGTCTCTGTGGCACTTCAATAAAAGATACAG
>NW_005227849.1:0-224 GCF_000412655.1 Myotis brandtii
AAAAATGATAAGGGCCCATTGTTTTCACCATTATCATGGGGGAAAGTCTAATAAGCAAGCTACAAAAATCATAGTTCTTAAGGAAAATATTCAGAGAGCGGAGGACCTAGATATCAACTGATGAGCACTTCCTAGGAGAGAAGGAATGTAGGGCTGCTTTCACCTCTGGTGGAATGTTGGGAGGAGGAGAGTAATCTGCCATAGGAAATGGTTGGGAGAAAAAT
>NW_005227850.1:0-224 GCF_000412655.1 Myotis brandtii
GCCTCCCCTTCCCCCAACTCCTTTGTTCTCACATTCTTTCATAACGTCTGCTGTGTAAGGAAACTGAAACCCTGTACCCTGAGGTGTCCATGATAGACAAGTTAATTGATCCACTTACCAGGTATGGCTGCATTTTTAAAGATTGGAACCTTCAGTTCCAGAGAGAACAATTGTGGGATACATGTTTAGCCAGGGTGTACTTTTGGGGCAGAGGAGACTTTACA
>NW_005227851.1:0-224 GCF_000412655.1 Myotis brandtii
CCAAAAATAAAAGTCTAACAAATAAATAAATCAACAAGTAAGTAAATAAAATTCAAGCATATTTTTGTGTTTTTCACAATAAAAACTTTTCTTCTCATTTTGTTTTCTACATTTTAGTATTTTTATAATACCAACAATACTGAAATGTAATGGAGGGGTTTCCTTCTTATTATGTCTATTTTCTTGATATGGTTCACAAGCTCTCAGACATATAGCTCTCCCTA
>NW_005227852.1:0-224 GCF_000412655.1 Myotis brandtii
TCTTTCAAAAAGATTTGGGTTGAAGAGAAATGATGATATAAATACAAGTGGGATGGGGAAGAAGTAGTGCCAACAGGACATTTCTAAGCTGCTCTTCAGCTGCATTACACGCTTACATCATTACAATTAGCAATGATCTAATACAATCTGTCAAGGAAGCAGGGATAAATTGAAATGATTAAGAAGACTGGCCCTGGCTGGTTTGGCTCAGTGGATAGAGCATT
>NW_005227853.1:0-224 GCF_000412655.1 Myotis brandtii
ATATATATACATACATATATATACATATATATATATATATTTTTTAACCAAAGAAGGCAGAAATGAAAGAATAAAAGAACAAAGATATAAGACAAACAGAAAAATAGAAAATTGGTTGATGTAAATCCTACCTAATTTGTAATTACTGTATATATAAATGGATTAAATACTCGAATTAAAAAGCAGAGGTTAGTAGAATAAATTGAAAAATCCAACTACATGCT
>NW_005227854.1:0-224 GCF_000412655.1 Myotis brandtii
AGCCATTTTCTTAAATGTTGCTAGAGCAAAGAGAGAATGTGGGGCAGAATACAGCGTGGCTAGAAACTTCCACCTAAACATGAAATACAGATCACCTCCCTCATATTTCATTGCTATATTTCAAGTCACACAGGCATACTTCAAGTTGGTGGAAAAAGTGGACTTCTGTCATGTGCCTGTGAGGTTAGAGAGTCCAACAATATGGAATGCCCCTGGTGAGTACC
>NW_005227855.1:0-224 GCF_000412655.1 Myotis brandtii
TGAATGACACCTCTTAGGAGAATCAGGAATTGGGAATGTGAGGAACACCTCTGTAAAGTTATCATTCTGAAGCACTACGTGTGGGACAGCGTCGTGCAAAAGGAACTCCATATTGCACTGCGAAACCGCTCCATTTCCCAGTCAGGTCAGTCCCCAGGTCACTCCCGTCTGTCTGACATTAAACCTGGGGTTTCTCCCCACTCTGCCTGCTGGGACGTGGCCAA
>NW_005227856.1:0-224 GCF_000412655.1 Myotis brandtii
AAACAAACAAACAAACAAAAGACTTCTGGAGGACTTTAAGGGAGAGATTGACAGCAATCATAGTAAGGGACTTTAACACCCCTGACATCACTGGATGGATCTTCCATACAAAATATCAACAAGGAAACAGGGACACTAAATGACACACTAGATCAAATGGATTTAATTAACAGAACATTTCAACCAGAGCTACAGAATATACATTCTTCTCAAGTACACATGGG
>NW_005227857.1:0-224 GCF_000412655.1 Myotis brandtii
GAATTCAAATACCTAAATTAGGGGGCCTTCCTAGAACATCCAACCCAGGAGACCTGAGAGACTGCACCACAGGGACCCACAAAGCACCTATTAAATAAGACCAACTCAAAAAATCTGGGTGGTATAGCAGTTTGATTTATTAGTAATACATAGAAATAAATGAACACACAAAAAGTGGAGAGACAAGGAAACAACCCCTAAATGAAAGAAAAGGAGGAATCACC
>NW_005227858.1:0-224 GCF_000412655.1 Myotis brandtii
GGAGTGGTGACGCTGCATCTGGAGCCCAGGGCATCCCAGTCCTGTTGTAGGGGCCCCAGACTGTGACCCCTAACCTCTCACTTCGAGCTGACCTCCCTCATACGCATCCAGGGCCAGTGGGTACAAGCTCAGGCTGCCTGGCTGGGCTGGGCTTTTGAAGGAAGGAGCTTGTGGGATCCTTGCTCTGTGTTTGCGTTTGTAGCAGAAGAGGGACCTGACATTGT
>NW_005227859.1:0-224 GCF_000412655.1 Myotis brandtii
GGATGTGGAGAAAAGGGAACCATCATGCACTGTTGGATTGCAAATTGGTGCCATCACTTGAAAAACAGTATGGAGGGGCCTCTAACAATTAAAAACATAACTATCGTAATATCCAGTGATTCCACTTCTGGGTACTTATTCAAAGAAATTCAAAACATCATTTCAAAAAGATATATGTACCCCTGTTTTCATCACAGCATTATTTACAATAGCCAAGATATGGA
>NW_005227860.1:0-224 GCF_000412655.1 Myotis brandtii
CTTTGGTTGGGTCCCTAGAACAGACCCTGAGGCGGGTGATCTGTGTGTGGGTGACTTATAATGGAAGTGCTCCCAGGAGAAGCTGTTGCCAAAGTGGGAGACGTGGGGGCGGAAGGGAAGGCAGCCCAGCAGGTTGTGGTCTCAGGGCAAGTGCCAGCCTCAGCCCCAGGGCACGCTGGAGTATAAGTGATGGCCCTTCGATGCCCACACCAGTCAGACATTGC
>NW_005227861.1:0-224 GCF_000412655.1 Myotis brandtii
ATCATAAACCAGAGCAAAGGACAGCAAGAGGTTTGCAAGTTAGTGAATTGGAATCTGAAACAATTCATCACATGATGTGAGAAGCACAATGTCCCTGACAGAGGTAGCACTTCCTGGCTAAGGACAGGTGCCCTGGACGAAACCTGGGTCAGAACAATCCTCTAGTCATAGAGAAAGGAATGAAGATCCAGCCAGGAGCTCAGAGTATTCATAATTTTCTCAAG
>NW_005227862.1:0-224 GCF_000412655.1 Myotis brandtii
TTGTTTATACTGTACTAGAGGCCCGGTGCACGAATCCGTGTATGGGTAGGGGCCAATTGGGGTCAGGCCGGCAGAGGGGAGGGGATGTGGGAGGTTGACCGGCTGGCCCCACCCCTGATTGGGGTGGGGGGACCAATCGGGGCCCCGATTGGGCCAGTTGGCCATCACACATTGTGATGTTCCATTATTCTGGTTGTTCCATCATTCCAGTCGCTTAGCTTTTA
>NW_005227863.1:0-224 GCF_000412655.1 Myotis brandtii
TAATCTACTCTGAGGTTTCATGGTTGGTAGCACGAATAGTCTGATACTCAAAATATCACTGAATATTTTTAGGCCTGTAACAGAAAAAAGCAGAGATGAAAATGAATTTTCATTCCTTTTCCTTGCAAAATACCAACTTGCCTCTCAGCTCTTTCAAGAGGAAGGAGAATTCCAGTCATTCTCACAGGGCTCCGTAAGGATGGGATATGAGATTGGCTGGTAAT
>NW_005227864.1:0-224 GCF_000412655.1 Myotis brandtii
TGGAGCAGTGAGGAGATCCCAGGATGCGAGCAGAACACAACAGCATCCACTACTGAACATATAGCCACTTCCCTCTCACTGTTGACTTGGTCTGTGGGCTCAGAAAGCATTTGTTTCAATGAAAGTGGAGGTCTTTCTTCTTGGTCTTGGATTCTGTCTATTCATACACTCCTGTGTGGAATCATGCATTTAGGGAGCAATGAAAAACTTGTTTTTCATGTGGC
>NW_005227865.1:0-224 GCF_000412655.1 Myotis brandtii
GATAATTAAGCCAGGTGAGGTAAATTTAATGGAATGTTATTGGGGTTTGTAAAATTAATTAAATATAATAAAATAGAAAATTTAATATTGTATCACATAAAAAAGAGTAGTTTTTATTTGTGAATTCTTTTTACAGTTATGAATTCATAGCTACATGTGCAATGGATCATAATGTAAAATGTGTTTTTTATTCTGAGTCACAGTCAAATAAGTATGAAAACCAA
>NW_005227866.1:0-224 GCF_000412655.1 Myotis brandtii
GAAACTAATATGAAGATAAGTCTTTCAATAAAACTTACACCTCAGTTCATAAAAGAACAGAAATACTTGATCACTCTATCGTCTCTGTCTCACCCTGGCATGCACCTTGGCTTCAAAAGCTATTTGAACTATTAACTCACACCCCCTGCACTTGTTTGCAGGAGCCTTTGCATGCGCAGACATTTCTGGGCCCCGGGAAGGTTTCGTGTGTGTGAGTTGTACGT
>NW_005227867.1:0-224 GCF_000412655.1 Myotis brandtii
CAGTCAGGTTTCTCCTCTGCCTTCCGGTCTCATTAAATGGCACCATCCACCCGACAGGCTGGAGCCGTCCTTGACTCTCTGGTCACCCGTCTTTGTGCTGAATGGCCAGGTCGTTCCCACGGACAGCCAGGCGATCATGCAGACCCTCCGGCACCTTCCCCGAACTCACCCCCCTGGGACTTCCGTGTCTGTGGAATCTCCTTCACGTGGCTGATGCTTTGCCT
>NW_005227868.1:0-224 GCF_000412655.1 Myotis brandtii
TACTAGCTCTGGGACGGTGGGCAAGTTCCTCCTAGGGCGCTGCATCTCCCAGTCCGAAAGGGGGTGCTCATAGTCCGTGCCTCAGAGGGTATGATAGGATCAGAGCCTCGGGGACTGCAGCCAATCCCCGCTTGTAGGAACTCGGTAAGTGATGGGGGAGGGGGAGTCGCCCATAAGAAGGAGGCAGCCCCCTCCCCACCTGGGGTTCTGAGAGGTGCCCCTTC
>NW_005227869.1:0-224 GCF_000412655.1 Myotis brandtii
TGCCCTAAAAGCATGAGTATTTTCTATAAGTTAACTGTGGGCAACAGCATCATGATAATAAAAAACAGTCAAGATAACTACAAAAGAGTTGTCATATGGTAATAGCAATGAAAATGTGACTTAGGAGATCTGAGGAGGGAACAAGCAGTGGGTTAGAACGATCAAGGAAATTCCTACAAATATAACCCAACATTATAACATGTGTATGGTACAGTATCATGATA
>NW_005227870.1:0-224 GCF_000412655.1 Myotis brandtii
TGTGGATTGCAGTAGAAGTAACAATAATCCTTAAAGACTTTAAGTAAGGAAGCAATACAGTACAATTTTCATTTTGGGTGTATTGTTTTAGTGAAAGTGCAAGATTAATTACAGTAGAAGATTATGGAGGTTAAGAGACACTTAAGGGGAACGTTGAGCACTCATTTGTTGAATGAGTATCTATTATTATCCCTGGCCTTTATGAGGCACTGAAAGAAAAAAAA
>NW_005227871.1:0-224 GCF_000412655.1 Myotis brandtii
AGAAACTAGGGAAGCAAATTTAAAGGATGCACTATTAAAAGCATGAACTCAAAGAACCCTTAGAAGCACCAAGAGATCTTATAGAACACTAGAAGCCTGGCGCATGGCATTCGAGCACTGGCCGGGGGGGCAGTCCCTTAGCCCAGCCTGTACCCTCTTGCAGTCCAGGACCCCTCAGGGAATGTCAGCCTAAGCCAGCAGTCAGACATCCCTCTCGCAGTCCT
>NW_005227872.1:0-224 GCF_000412655.1 Myotis brandtii
CAAATTTGTGGAAGGTAATGGGCTAGGAATGGTATCCCATCCAGTCTCCCTTTAAGGAACGATTTATTTCTACAGCTTTTAGGAGTATTGTCAGTAAAAAACAAACAAACAAACAAACAAAAAACATCAACTGTCAGTCTCTTCCTAAATTGCCTTGGCTGTAAAGAATAATGTCACCAACTGGCCAGCGTGGCTCAGTGGTTGAGAATAGACCTATGAACCAG
>NW_005227873.1:0-224 GCF_000412655.1 Myotis brandtii
TTTTTTACATCTCTTGTGCTGCATCAGTAGTCAGAACTTCTGTTAGTTTTATGAAATGCAATGTCTAACCCCTTTTTTTCCGGGAAAAAGAAACTGCAATGACTTGAAGTTGAGAATGTGGATACCGCCTCACTCACACACACTCATTCTCAGACTGTAAAGAATCCCTCGCCCTCCTTTTAGCCGGCACATACAGTACCGTATGGCAAAGGTACACCAAAGGT
>NW_005227874.1:0-224 GCF_000412655.1 Myotis brandtii
GCCCTTAAATAATAATAAATATTTTAAAAAATTATTGTTGTTTTTTAAAAACAGTACCACAAAACAAAAGTTTTTCAGAAATCAAACAAAATAGATTATGGCTACTTTGTCAGAAACCCTGTAAAACCCAAAGGAAGAAACACATTAGAGTCTCAGGAACTACAATATTAGAAATTTGAGCTAGGTTAAGACTGTTCTCTCTCTCTCTCTCTCTCTCTCTCTCT
>NW_005227875.1:0-224 GCF_000412655.1 Myotis brandtii
GGTGGCAGAGTGAAGGTGGCAAAAAGTAACTGTATTTCAGGCACGCTGACAGGATTTGCTGCTGGGTTGGCTGTGAGATGTAAATGAGAGGAGTTAAAGATGACTCCAGTAATTTTGACCTTGGAGACTGGAATGATGAACTTGCCCACTTACTGAGATGGGGGGAAGACATTTCAGTGGAAGGAGAAAATTTGGGGAGAAGATCAGGATTTTGGTTTTGGACC
>NW_005227876.1:0-224 GCF_000412655.1 Myotis brandtii
AAAAAATCTCAGCTATTATTCCTGTGACAGTAGCGTTCATTTTATCCAAGGCTGGGGGCTTAATGAAAGATTCAGAAAATGGCTAGGAGACTTGGGAGTTGACAGGGACGGAGGTGGCAGAACTGAAAGAGTTGAGAAGCAGTGAGGTTGAATTCACTCATTCAACCAGTTCTCACTGACCTCTCACTTCGCCTCAGCACAGAACCAGGTACTGGAACCATGGA
>NW_005227877.1:0-224 GCF_000412655.1 Myotis brandtii
TCACACGTAAAACAAAACCTTGAAAGATGATATGTTTGAAAACTTCCTGTGTAAAGTAATACAGTAAAAGCAATAGTGTAACTGTGGGTGGGAGAAATAGAAATAAGAAAAATGAAAAGAATATTTTATTGAGCCATAAAAAATAATTGCTATCTCAAGAGAATTTGTTCTTTCAATCTGAAAAAACACACACACATATGCATAAATATATAAAAGAAAAAAGT
>NW_005227878.1:0-224 GCF_000412655.1 Myotis brandtii
CAGGGCTTTTTTGTAAAAATAGAAAAATAAACCAATCATCCAGCAATTAGTAAAATTTTAACAGCTGAGTGAGGTCAGAGTGAAAGAGCCCTACCAAGTGCTGCTGTCAGCTCAAAGTGACTGTGGGCACACCTAAAGCTGTGCCTCCCTGAAGAGCAACATCAGAGGCTTAACACTGGGGGGAGCAGATAAGGGGTTGGGAGAATAGAGACTTCACTAAAATA
>NW_005227879.1:0-224 GCF_000412655.1 Myotis brandtii
CCCGAGGCGGCGAGGCTGGGCAAGCTGACCTCATTGCCACCAGAGGAGTGGGAGACGCTCAGGACGTCACACCAAGATAGGGGCAGAACTCATTTTTTTGGTTGATTTTTCTTGGGCAGAAGAGGGGGATGGCGTTTACCAAGACGGGATGCGGGGGGAGGAGAAGGTTTGCTGGAGAGACTTAACTGAGTTTTTGAACGCCACAGCAGTGAGGCCTGGGACGG
>NW_005227880.1:0-224 GCF_000412655.1 Myotis brandtii
TATTATTATCTCATTCTGACTATATACTGTTAAATTTATATAATTTTGCATTTGGACTACGCAAACACTGATTTTAGATAGAAAATATAATGAAATAACATTTTGTCTTATATTTTTAAGAATAGTAATTCAAGATAAGGATAAAATTTTAAAAAGCACAGAGAAGTTTTACTCCAACTCCTGAACGCTATCCAGAGGCAACTATTATTTATGGACTATTTTTT
>NW_005227881.1:0-224 GCF_000412655.1 Myotis brandtii
TGCCCTGGGTGGGTCCTGAGCAGAGAGAGGGAGGGCATTGGGAGCACAGGGTGGATTTCACCGACTGGGCCCCGATCAGTGTCAGTTCATTAACTGTATCAAACGCTCTGCACCTGAACCCTGGATCCCAGGCAGGGTTCAGATGGTATTATCACAGGGTTCAGATGGTAATATCACAGATGGTATCAGGAGGGGAGCCTGGGTGCAAGGTACACGGGGACTCT
>NW_005227882.1:0-224 GCF_000412655.1 Myotis brandtii
TAGTTGGCCCTTTGCATCTGCAGATGCAACCAACTGCGAATCAAGAGCCGTATTTTCCTTCCTCTGTTAGGAATCCACGTAGGGAATCCGCCGTTGGGAATGCGAAGGCGCTGCTGCCCGGTGGGTTGAATCTGCAGATGCGAAACCTACGGATGGGAAGTCGGAGGCCACGAGGGCGGGCTGCACAGACTGGAAACACCTGCGAGCAGGCGGACCAGCGCGGC
>NW_005227883.1:0-224 GCF_000412655.1 Myotis brandtii
TAAAATGCTGAACAAATTGAAAAATCGACAACTCCTTTTAGATTCATCAGAAAAGTAAGGTCACAGGGCAAACCACTGTCCCACCAAGTTGGAGATACAGACAGGGGACTACAGAGAATCACAGATATTGGAAGAGAAAGCCATCAGCAAACAACTCCCCTGGGAACCAATGCCAGGACAGGAAAACCTGAACTGTAATTGGTGACCAGCTGGAGGCTCAGAGC
>NW_005227884.1:0-224 GCF_000412655.1 Myotis brandtii
GTTGTCCTTATTGGGCTACTTCACTCTCCCTGAGGCCGCTGAGTTGAAGGAGATCCTAGAGGTTCAGTCCCCTCCTCCTCTCACGTTTAACGCGCTGCCGGGAGGCTGGCTGTCGGGCTCACAGACCGAGGAGGCATCTCGCTGCCCGAGGAGCCGCCCCCACCTGAGGGCAGGGGGGATCTGGGCGCCTAGAAGCGTCGGACACGCCCACCTGTTCCTGAGGG
>NW_005227885.1:0-224 GCF_000412655.1 Myotis brandtii
TAATTGTGCTCGCAGAAAACTTGCGACCTTGAATTTAGTTTAGTTCCAATAAGACACCTGCTCTAGTTGGCTATGGACCAGACCCCTTCGCCAGCAGTGCACTCTGCAACCAGTAAAAAACCTATCTCTTCCTGCTTCATAATTAACTGCTGATACCCCCTCCCTCCCCCCTATCTCTCAGCCCAGGGCTCTAACAGCTGTAAAGTCAAGGTGTAAAGGGGAAA
>NW_005227886.1:0-224 GCF_000412655.1 Myotis brandtii
TTCCATTCTCCTGCAATTTCTAGATGTGTGTTTTCTCGATTTTGCAACTGGGAAGACCGTGGAGAAAGGAAAAGAGTGAGTAGGCAACACTCTTTGTAAACTTTGTTTACAAAGACATACTTCGAGGGCAGGTGGATGAAGATAAAAATGTGGCAGAACACAGATTTCAGCCCAGGCTATTGGAGCATCTGCCAGGGTCTCATCTTGAAGGAAGTGCAAACTTC
>NW_005227887.1:0-224 GCF_000412655.1 Myotis brandtii
GAGCCGCCGGGACCCGCCTCCATGCCGCATGAAGCCGCGGGACCTCCAACGTCAAGTCCCCGCCCACCCATGTGTGTCCACTGTGCACGCAGCCTCCTGGTGATTGCTCGTTACGGCGTGAGGGCGTCATGGCGTGAGGGAATCACGGTGTGATGACCATTAGCATATTAGCTCTTTATTACATAGTATGTCTTGTCATAAAAAGCCATGTAGGGCAGTCATTT
>NW_005227888.1:0-224 GCF_000412655.1 Myotis brandtii
ATTTTGTAATTCCCTTTCTGCTTTTCACCAAAACTTTGCCCTTTCCCCAACCTCTATATTTGTAAAATCTTTCAGTTATTGGGTGAGTTGTATTTCTACCACTTTTTTTCTCTATATTTTTCCCCCTCTGGATTGTTTTGGTGATGCAATTTCTGGGTTTCAAATATATAATTGCCAATTTTTTACTGCTACTGACCATAAAATTCTGCCCAGTCACTAGGCTA
>NW_005227889.1:0-224 GCF_000412655.1 Myotis brandtii
CGGTTACAGCGCGCTTCTGTCGCCTTCATTCCAGTACTGTTCAGTCTGCATTTCTGTCAGTCGGGAAATTGTGCGCTGAAATGCAAAGATTTCCTCTTCTCCGGTAAACATGGAGAGACCTGCTGAGTCCTGGTGACGAAAAAAACCAAAACAATAACCCATCACCAACTAAAACCACTTCCAGTGAGAACTTACAGAACTAAGTGCAGGTTAAAAAAAAAAAA
>NW_005227890.1:0-224 GCF_000412655.1 Myotis brandtii
GGGTACAAAAACTGAGATGTGCCCAGCCAGTGTGGCTAAATGATTGAGTGTCGCGTCGACCTATGAACCAAAGGGTCACTGGTGCAATTCCCAGTCAGGGTACATGTCTAGGTTGCAGCTTGATCCTCAGTAGGGGGTACACAGGAGGCAGCTGATCCATCAACGATGTTTCTGTCTCGTCGATGTTTCTCTATACCTCTTTCTTCCCCTCTTTCTAAAAATCA
>NW_005227891.1:0-224 GCF_000412655.1 Myotis brandtii
GATTTCTCATTGCCTAACTGGATTTGAGATCACATATTGTTTAAATGTTTACAATTCTTTCATTTTAGTAATTTATATTATTAAAAGTTTAGTAATTTTTGTCATTAATCCTGATTTAAGGACATCCTGTCATTAGATTCTTTGGAGTTATTTATTAACTGAAATAAGAAGTTAAATCTCTACTTTATGCAATTCAAAATGAAATCATAGAAATTTAGATCCAA
>NW_005227892.1:0-224 GCF_000412655.1 Myotis brandtii
AATGTTTGTCAACATACGACGCGGCATAGTTTAAGGTTGATGGTGGCGACGACCATAGTCTGTGTCATGTTTTATTTTAGAAAGCCCGAGAAGAAAATTGAAGAGTTAAGAAGAGGTTGAAAACTTTGCTCTTCTGCATTGTTTGAGCAACACCCCCAGTTGCTAACTTCTGCAATAACAACCAAACAAAGTTGGAGAAGCACCTATCTACTTAAAAAGAGATT
>NW_005227893.1:0-224 GCF_000412655.1 Myotis brandtii
TTACAAAGCTCATTCCCTATTGGTGATCTCTTTGGCCGTGAATATCTGACATACCAGTGATTGTGGTGACCACTGCTTCATTAAACTAAAGAACAAGTGAGCAAAAGCTGCTACTGAACTAGTACTCTAAGTAAGGCATGGCCTGTGGACAGTCAGTGCAGAATATATAGTTTAAAACGTTATCAATTTGTTCATGTGCTCAGTGAGCATGTAGAGAGAGCCTG
>NW_005227894.1:0-224 GCF_000412655.1 Myotis brandtii
GTAGACGAGGTAGGATTCCTGTTCTCAAGAAGTCTCCATCTGTGTGGGAAGCTAGGGTGAGCTATCTCTTATCTGTGTCACCTCTATTCCAACCTCTAACCCCTGAAAGATGGAGTTCTCTGTGCTATGGCCCAGGTCACCTTTTAGCTTTTCCCTCTCCTTGGGCAAACTCATCCACCTCCGTGGGTTTCCCTGCCACAAGCCAGAGACCCCCACATTTATAT
>NW_005227895.1:0-224 GCF_000412655.1 Myotis brandtii
TGGTAACCTCTAAGACTGTGGGACAAGAAAGGTAGAGTGGTTGGGTCACAGAGCAAGGGATCACACTCTGAGCCATCTCTAAATGTGACCCCTCCTCCAGGAAGGTAGGGAGGTCGGACCAGGAGAGCACACATGTTCTGCCTGTCAGAATTTGGGGATTTTGGCTGAAGTTTGCTTGCCGTCTGCATGGGTACTAATGCCTGGAGGGTCTCAATGTCAGGAGT
>NW_005227896.1:0-224 GCF_000412655.1 Myotis brandtii
GTGTGTCCTCTCTGGCCTTGTCTCCTCCTTGGTAGTACGTGGACAGCAAAAGCTCCCTCATGGGGCTGGAGGGTGATATCCGCCCACCGTGCAGGGAGCCAGCAACACCCTCTGGGTAAAGAGCTCTAGTGCATTAACTTTATAACATCTATTTTGGTAGAGACTTTTTGCTTTCCTACTGGCCTTGTTGCAGACAGTGGAGAGATAATGAGGGATATTTGAGT
>NW_005227897.1:0-224 GCF_000412655.1 Myotis brandtii
GCACAATCATTCCAATGACATGATAATGATCATTTTGCATACAATATACTTCTCTTTCTCTTGAGAGGTACACTCTACCATTTAAGTCAATTTTGTTCTCGTTTTATGTAAGTGTGAAAAAAAGAACAGATGTTTTTCCAAAATTATTTAAGCTTGGAAGACATGCTATCATTTTCTTCAATATAATCCTTCAGAATCACCAAAATCATCATGGTGATGTCTTA
>NW_005227898.1:0-224 GCF_000412655.1 Myotis brandtii
AGGAGTGGGGGCTCCTTGATGAGGATCAGAGACATCTGTACTGTGATGTGATGCTTGAAGTTTTTGCATTGTATCATCTGTAGGTAAGACTTACCCATTCTCCTACTGTCCTGAGGTGATGGTCTATCATCCTTTTTTCTCCAGATGTAACTTTCTCTCTCCCAGAGACAAACCATGGGCTCTGCTAATTTTCTCACTTTGCTGTTCTCCCCAGGGAGAGCCCC
>NW_005227899.1:0-224 GCF_000412655.1 Myotis brandtii
TTCAGATGGGCAGAATTTAGAAAGGAATAAGAATATGAGGCCTTGAGGGGGAGAGTTAGGAGGCTGATGTGAAGGACTCATGCTCTTACTACCAATACTACTTTTTGGCTTCATTTACTTGAGAGACGGTCTTGGTCCCATAACACAAAACTGTGAAGACTTGAAGGACCACCCACCTTCCGATCACCAGCATATCCACTGTTCTTACCCTTGAGCACCTCATT
>NW_005227900.1:0-224 GCF_000412655.1 Myotis brandtii
GTCTCCTGGGCCTGGGCCTGAGCCTGGGCCAAGACGTTGTAGTCACTCTGCCCAGGAGTTTTAAGCTGTTTCTGGCCTCAGGTCCCTGGGGAAGAGCAGCCGTAGGGACAGGGCTCACCCAGGGAGACTGGTGAGGAGCCCAGCACAGACAGAGCAGGTAGCTCAGCGTGGAAGGCAGGGGACAAGTGAGAAATAACCAGGCTCTGGATAGATTCTGACGACTT
>NW_005227901.1:0-224 GCF_000412655.1 Myotis brandtii
CATGAGGCTGTAGTCAAGGTGACGGCAAGGCTTTGCTCCTTTCTGGAGGGCCTGAGAATGGATCAGCTGCCAAGCTCATCTAGGTTGTCGGCTGAATTCAGTTTCCTGTGGTTGTAGGACTGAGGTCTTGGTTTATTTTCTGGTTGTCCACCAAGGGCCAGTCTTTTGAGACTTCCTGCACTACTTCGCATGCTTTCCAAGTGGCCCCCTCCAGCACTAGCAGG
>NW_005227902.1:0-224 GCF_000412655.1 Myotis brandtii
CCAGACAATTAGGTGAATGGAGCCCTTGAAATAGTGCAACTGGCAGCCCTGATTCAAGGTAGGAATGCCTTTAACTTATGTTTTGTCCTGGAGAGACCAGAGAATATTCTGTGGCAATGATGATAGTGATGATGGTGAAACTGATGCTGATGGCCAACATTTGTGAATACCTAAAATATGCTGATTACCCACATTATAAAGAAAGAAGGACTAGGTTGGGGGGG
>NW_005227903.1:0-224 GCF_000412655.1 Myotis brandtii
AGCTCCTCCTGCACCCCATCATCATCCCAGGCCAGCCCAGAGGGGCAGGGTGTTCTCTACCCACTGCTCCTGGGGCTTCTTGAGCCCCCAAGCGGAACAGCTCTGGCCGTGGCCAGAGGGCCTTCCATTACCCAGGGACCACTGGGAGCCTGCCCTGAGCTGCCTTCTGCGGACCTTTTTCTCCATCCAGAGGTGGCTGCCTTTGCATTGTTTGCCCTTCAGCC
>NW_005227904.1:0-224 GCF_000412655.1 Myotis brandtii
GCCAAAGGTCTTAGAACAGTTTTTGCAAAATCACGCAGTGTATTGGTCAAATTCCCTTCGGAAGGGTGTACTTCCTAAGCCTCAGCTCCCAGCAGTTTCCCAAAGATAATTTTAGTCCCTGTATTAAATTGTTGTGGTATCGGGCTTTGTAAGACCCAGATCAACACGCTGCTGGGCTGTGAAGCCGTCCATGCCAGCTTTTGTAAATGCCTGTGTGTCTCTTC
>NW_005227905.1:0-224 GCF_000412655.1 Myotis brandtii
AGATGATAAGTATTTTGGAGAAAATAATAGAGAAGGTACAGGGAGTTTGGAAATACTGAGAATAAAGGATGAAAAGAGGGGTTTCAATTTTAAATTGGGAAATCCCAGTAGGTCTAATTAAAATGCTATTTGAACAAAGACTTGAAGGAGGTGAGCATATGGGTTTCAGGCGTAAAAGCATTATAATATTAACTGCAAGTGCAAAGGTATAGTCCTGCTGTGTG
>NW_005227906.1:0-224 GCF_000412655.1 Myotis brandtii
AATTTACATGTTTGTCTATTATTAGGTAAGATGGCAGCATACTGTGTATATATCTTTGTATATACTTTGCTTTTGTCACTGAATAATATAGCTTTACATTTATTTCACACCAGTACATAAAAATACAAATTTCATTATTTTAATGATTACCTATAATTTTATTTTATTTGCAACACATAAATGGTAGGTTTAATCTACACTAATAAAAGAGAAACATGGTAATT
>NW_005227907.1:0-224 GCF_000412655.1 Myotis brandtii
TACGCGTGTGTCTTTACAAGCCCTCCCAGGATTTCTGCGGAACTGATTTCTTGGAGGGGATTTTCTCCGCCACAAAAATAACGGAGTTCTGAAGAGACGGGCATGTTTCGCTGGCTCCCAGCGGGGTGGGGCGCTCACGCCAGGGGCGGCCTTGAAGGGACGCTGCATCCGTGTGCTCCGCGGCGCATGCATTCCCCATGGTAGAGGCCGCGGCAGATGTCGGT
>NW_005227908.1:0-224 GCF_000412655.1 Myotis brandtii
CACCCGAGCAGCAGGCTTCTATCCTACATAATAAAAGAGTAATATACAAATTGACCCTAAGGGTGGAACAACCAGCAACGACCGTCGGACCAATCACTATGAGGCGCACTGACCATCTCTCGGTCCCTTCCCCCAGCCATCAGGCACCAATCGCCTGATGGCAAACGGGGACCCAGGGGTGGGTGGTGGCAGGGCCGGCTGCAGGCAGCTGGGGAAGATGGCCC
>NW_005227909.1:0-224 GCF_000412655.1 Myotis brandtii
CTGGCCTCTGGCCAGCAGGGCGCTACCATAACAACACAAGAGGCCTCGGCTGCTACTTTAAGGCCCGAAAGGTCCTTCTGATCAGCAGCTGAGTCAGCAGCTCGTGGGCCCCTGGGAGCAAGGACATCCTCCCAGCACACAGCACGCCGGGCCCACGCAGTGAATGCTTGAGGAAAGAATGCCCAGTGCGGCTGCTTGGAGCTGGGCCCCCCAAGGCCGACAGG
>NW_005227910.1:0-224 GCF_000412655.1 Myotis brandtii
CGCTTAGCCACGGATACCGAGGGTGAGCTCTTGCCGGCGGAAATCACCAAATCCTTGGGGACCAAAACCCTTCTTTGCCGCCTCCCTCACAGCCTCTCGCCACTCCTGAGGCAGTGGCTTCGGTGTCTGGGTCAGTGGGTGCCCAGGGGGCGGGCAGAACAACCCTGCCCAGCAAGTCCTGCCCGAGTTCCACTGCTGGGTCTTGGAGACTCAGGCCCCTTCTC
>NW_005227911.1:0-224 GCF_000412655.1 Myotis brandtii
AACCATCTAGGAAGGTGATGTGGGTCGGACTGTGTCCGACCAAAGGGCACGTTCAAGTCCGAGCCCCCGTTCCTGTGAGTGTGACTTTGTTGGAAATGGGGCCTTTGCAGATGTCCTCAAGTTCAGATGAGGTCCTACTGGATGAGGGTGGGCCCAAATCCTATAACCGGTGTCCTTGCTAGGAAGGAGGAGCTCTGGAGACAGGCGACCCACAGAGGGAAGAG
>NW_005227912.1:0-224 GCF_000412655.1 Myotis brandtii
GTGTGAGTTTTGAGGATGCAGACACCACCAGCCACAGCACCAAGGTCACCAACCAGGTGTGCCTGCACTGTCTCTCCGACCTCTCCGCCGTTATCCCCGGCAGGCTCAGGTGGTTCCCAGGGGGCGGGCTCTACGCAGACACTGGGTGCTGGGGAGGGCAAGGCAGCAAAGACCCGAAGCGGGACAGCTGAGGCAGGACCGTGCCCAGCGAGCCAGAGCCGCCA
>NW_005227913.1:0-224 GCF_000412655.1 Myotis brandtii
CAAATTTGTATAAATGAAATATTTAATCAATAATCAAGTTTTACTCACATGCTCTAAGTATACCTCTAAGCTCTTGCAATTATTAGATAAAAACATAACTTTAGAAAATGTGTTATTTATCTCATTAAAAAATTTACAAACTCAGGAGTTCAAGGTATTTTAAAAATCAAAAGAATTAAAATTTTTGATAAGATTTGTATCTTCTGCTAGATTAAATTTCATAA
>NW_005227914.1:0-224 GCF_000412655.1 Myotis brandtii
TCCTGTGGCTTTTGAGCGCTTGAAATGTGGTCAGTGCGTCCAGGGAACTGAAATTTTAAATTTACTTGCCTTTAACTGGCCACATGTGGCTGGTGGCCACTGCTGGACAGCATTCTCTGGAACTCAAGGCCTCTCCGTGGACAAACATTTACTAAGTGTTGACCATGCACCAGGCCACCACCTGGGCCCCTTTCTCCCTTTTGTACCACACCGACCTTCTCACA
>NW_005227915.1:0-224 GCF_000412655.1 Myotis brandtii
ATGGTGTATGAATATTTGTTGTAGCTGCACATTTTGAGAAGCAAAAAGATTTTATAATAAAACGATGGGAGTAAGAAGAGAGAAGTGCATTGTTAAAGTTTCTCCCTTAAGGTGAATATTTCAAGAGCAAATGCCTTTGTCAAAGTGCTTTCTATTGTCTGCTGGTTGCAGTTGGGTTTTTTTTTAAATAGAATGGCTTATAGATAAATATTAATTATTGGTTA
>NW_005227916.1:0-224 GCF_000412655.1 Myotis brandtii
TTCTTCATCTTTGGTATACATAGGCATCATCTAGAGAGACCTGTTAGTCCCAAAAACCACATGCCTAGTCCCAACTCCTAATTCAGTAGGAGTGGGAAGGATCCCCACTGTGTGTGTTTTAAAAATTCACCAGAGCAAGTATGTCAAACTCACGGCCTGTGGGCCGCATGCCTTGTTTATTTGGTCGGTGTTAGCCTTTGAGTTTGACATGCTTGCACCAGAGG
>NW_005227917.1:0-224 GCF_000412655.1 Myotis brandtii
ATAGGTCAATGCTCAACCACTGAGCCAAGCTGGCCGGGCAAATCTGGCATAGTCTTAAATATTATCCATGTGGTGTTTTTTCAGTTTCAAGAGCCCATTCCTACACCCCATCTGTTTGACCTTTACCAGGTCAGGTACAGAGGTGGGGAAATATTCCAGAAGGTTTTCCGGGTGACTCACTCAAGGTCAGAGAACTAGAAAATAACAGAGGAAAGATTCAAACT
>NW_005227918.1:0-224 GCF_000412655.1 Myotis brandtii
TCTTCAGGACTTCTATTTCTTCATGATTTAGTCTTGGTAGGTTTTGTTTTTCTAAGAATGTATGTGTGTTTTTTTAATCTAGGTTATCCATTTTGTTGATGAACAATTGTTCACAGTACTCTTACCATCCGTTTTATTTTTGTAGCATCAGTAGTAATTCCACTCCCATTCCTGACTTTAGCAATTAGAGTCTTTACTCTCTTTCTTAGTCAGTCTAGCTAAAG
>NW_005227919.1:0-224 GCF_000412655.1 Myotis brandtii
ACCAGTGAGCCACCCGGGGCTCCTCTTCTTAAAAGGACACCCGTCATGGTGGATTAGAGCATAACCTAATGGCCTCACTCTAACTTACCTGCCTCTGTGAAGACCCCGCCCCCACATGCAGTTATATTTCCGGGTGCTGTGGTCAGAGCATCCACCTATGGACTTCTGTAAGGACACAACCAGCATCTCAGGGATCCCAGAGAACGAGAAATGTGCAAGGTGTC
>NW_005227920.1:0-224 GCF_000412655.1 Myotis brandtii
GCTTCCCGGCCAGGCCTGGCCCGGCCTCTGGCTGCCCCCAGGGCCCTGTGCCCCGCAGGCTTCCGTCCCAGCTCTCCTTCTGCACGAGACCCCTTCTCGCCCTGGGACAGAGGCTCCCCAGGCCCGGGGACAAAACGTGGGCCTAGAAAGAGACCTGGAAGGATCCCATCCCCCCAGCAGGGCCACCGAGGGTTTGGGCTCCGGTGGGCACAGCCTTGGAGAGC
>NW_005227921.1:0-224 GCF_000412655.1 Myotis brandtii
AAATCCATCTCTGGTAAAAATTCTCAGCAAACTATTAATACAAGAAAACGTCCTCAATCTGATAAAGGACATTCATGCAAAATTACAGCTGGAATCATACTCAGTGGTAAAATTCTGAATGCCTTACTCTATGGTTAGGAGGAGAGGAATGAGTGCCTATTCTCATCACTTCTGTTCATCATTATACTGAAGGCTCCAGTCAGTGTAACCAGTTAATAAAAAGA
>NW_005227922.1:0-224 GCF_000412655.1 Myotis brandtii
TATTAGACTGTTTTAATGTTATTCCACTTGGGCAATGGACATAAATTGGAGAGCACAGGGAGCCATCATTGTTCTTATCTGCATATGGTAAATTCCTTAAACTTTCTGTATTTCAGTTTTCTCCTCCATAAAACAGGGATAAGATATATACAAACCCCACTGGGTGGTGTGAAGAATAAGAAAGGTGATATATGCAAATCACTTAGAACAAGGCCATATATGTA
>NW_005227923.1:0-224 GCF_000412655.1 Myotis brandtii
CTGACGCTTCTCTTAGCAATATTTTTCCTGATATATCTCCCTGGGCAAGGGAAACAAAAGACAAAATAAACAAATGGTACCGCACCAACTAAAACATTTTTGCACAGCAAAGGAACCATCAACAAAACTAAAAGATAACTTACTGAATGGAAGAAGATATTTGCCAACAATACATCTGATAAGGGGTTTATATCCAAAACTTATGAAGAACTCAATTCAGCACC
>NW_005227924.1:0-224 GCF_000412655.1 Myotis brandtii
GGTCACTCTAGGGGAGGCTGGGCTTTCCAACCCTCCCAAGGCTAAATTATTTAAAATAAAAAGGTCTATAAAGGTCTGTCCCTGACTGGAGTCTTCCTATGGGTCTCATCAAAGAGGACAGATGGTGTCCAGAACCTTGTTTGTCCTGAATCAGTCGTCCGGCTGAGGACAGCCTCGCAGGGACACAGAGTGGCATTTCAGTGTGTGTGTGTGGGGGGGGGGGG
>NW_005227925.1:0-224 GCF_000412655.1 Myotis brandtii
GTGTCGACGGCACGAGAATGTCCCCCGGCTTCTGGGCCAGGAGCTCAGGTCGGCGTGGCCGGAGCAGTTCTTCTTCTATTGAGGGCGGGTCCTCCGACTCTGTGACGATGAAATGAGTTACTAGGTTCGAAGTACTCAGAACAGTGAGACCTCGGGGGTTTTAACTGTTATTTATAACTAGAGGCCCGGTGCCCGAGATGTGTGCACTCGGGGGTCCCTCAGCC